>NC_064622.1:429581102-429884133 GCF_023898315.1 Schistocerca nitens
CATCATTTGATCCTCATCGACGTGCAGGTCGCAGAAGTGGCGTCAATTCGAAAGGCCTGCACCAGGCGAACGGTCTACCCGACGGGGGAGTATTAAGAAAACAGTCTTAATCCCGATTTTTATTAATAAATAAACAAACAATAAAATAAAAAATATCGCGATTAAGACTGTTTTCATAATACTGAGATAATTTTTAGCTATCGCTGTTTCTCCACAACAATGTTGTCCAAAAACTGTCCATTCCGTTCAACTGCTCTTCCAGGTCCTTTACTGTCTTTGGCAGAATTACAATGTCATCGGCGAACCTCAAAGTTTTTAGTTCTTCTCCATGGATTTTAATTCCTATTCCGAATTTTTGTTTTGTTTCCTTTACTGCTTGCTCAATGTACAGACTGAATAACATCGGGGATGGGGTATCCCCCTTTCATGCCCCTCGTTTCTTGTAACTGCCATCTGGTTTCTGTACAAACTGTAAATGGTACTCTTAAAAAAAAGGGGGGGGGGGCGACGTACCACGAAGGAATTATCCGAAATGGACGGAAATCTGTAGATGTGATGTACATGTAGACACAAACAAGTGATTACAATTTCAATAACATTGGATAACGTATTCAAGAGAAAGAGCATCACAAATTGAACAAGTCAGTAATGCGTTGGTGGACCTCTGACTTCCATGCAAACATTAATCGGCTTGACATTGATTGACAGAGTTGTTTTATGCCCTCCTGAGGAATATCGAGTCCAATTCTGTCCAACTGTCGCGCCAGACCATCAAAACCCAGAACTAGTTGGAGAGCCCTGCACATAATGATCCGAATCTCAATTGCGGAGGATTCGGCGCCATTGCTGGAAGAGGTAGGATTTGGTAAACACGAAGAAAAGAAGCAGAAATAATCGCTGTATGCAAGCGTGCATTATCTTCTTGAAATGTAATCCCAGGATGGGTCGTCATGAACAACAAAATGGAGCGTAGAAAGTCGTCGAGGTACCGCTCAGCTGTAAGGATGCCGCGGATTACAGCCAAGTGGGTCCCGCTACGAAAAGAAACGGCACCGCAGACTTTTCCTCCTGGTTGTCAGGCCATATGTCGGGTGTCAGTCAGGTTCGTATCCCACTGCTGCCCGGAGCATCTCCAGACAGGTCTTCGCAAGTTTTCGGGGCTCAATTCGAAGCGGGAGTCTTCACTGGAGACAAATCTTCTCTAGTCAATGAGATTCCAGGCAGAAGAAGTGACTGGACACGTTCCGGATAGCGATGGGGTAGCAACCTGAGAACCGTCAGCCTTGCGGGCCGACAGCCAGAAGTGTTGATTATCAAGCACGCTAACCTTGGAGCACAGCGGCACGTCGACAATATTCTACACACTGTTCTGTTGCCCTCCATGACAAGCCATCCTGGGCATACATTTCGGTAAGATAATGCCTACCCGCACGCGTCGAGAGTTTCTACTGCTCATTTTTGTGATTGTGAAACCACACCTTGCTCAGCAAGGTCGTCATATCTCTCCGCAATGGAGAGCGTTTGGAACATCTGGGAATTTTGACGATGTAATGCGTCAGTTGGCCTGAATTTGGCACGGTATCCCTTAGGAGGAAATCCAATTGCTCTGTCAATCAGTGCCAAGCCGAATGACTACTTGCATAAGGAGCGGAGGGGACCAAGTCCGCCCCGATAGCTCAGTGGTCAGCGTGACCGATTGCTGTCCTACGGACCCGGATTCGATTCCCGGCTGGGCCGGAGATTTTCTCTGCTCAAGGACTGCGTGTTGTGTTGCCTTCATCATCATTGCCGGCCGCTGGTGGCCGAGCGGTTCTGGCGCTACAGTCTGGAACCGCGCGACCGCTACGGTCGCAGGTTCGAATCCTGCCTCGGGCATGGATGTGTGTGTTGTCCTTAGGTTAGTTAGGTTTAAGTAGTTCTAAGTTCTAGGGGACTGATGACCTCAGCAGTTGAGTCCCATAGTGCTCAGAGCCTTCATCATCATTCCATCCCCATTCAGTGCACAGGTCGCCCAATGTGACGTCGAAGACCTGCACCAAGGTGGCCGGACCTGTTACGTAAGGGGCCTCCCAGCCAATGGCTCCAAACGCTCATTTCCATTTCCAGAGGAGACCGTCACGTTATTGACTTTCTAAAGTTGTGAAGCTCTTTCCCTTCAGTAAATCATTCATTTTTCTGAAATTGTGATCATTTGTTTGTCTGTACACGTACATAACATCTACCAATTTCCGTCCCATTCGCCGGCCGGAGTGGCCGTGCGGTTCTGGGCACTACAGTCTAGAGCCGCGCGACCCCAACGATAGCAGGTCGAATCCTGCCTCGGGCATGGATTTGTGTGATGTCCTTAGGTTAGTTACGTTTAAGTAGTTAAAGTTATAGGGGACTGATGACCTCAGCAGTTAAGTCCCACATTTTATTGAAGCAGATGATGAATGCATTACTTTCCCTGTTTTGTAACTAATGAGGAAGTGAAGTTAGATCATTCTGTAATTCAACTGCAGAGGCAAGTGTTAACGGCTGGTGTTTAGTGCTTAGTCTAAGAAACTTTTATCTGTTGTTTAAAGCATCTTTTGGTGTTTTAGAAAATCATAACTTGCTACTGCACATTGTTTCTTGAGTTCATTTCTTGTTCGAGTGTGCTCAATTAACCTTTCGCCTCCGATAACAAGACAACTGATTAACGGGTTTCATCCAGCAAAAAGAGCGGTTCAGTGCCCACATTCTTTCCAGCAAAGATAGGAATTTCTACTGTGCCATATTATGTCCGACTCGGGAGCGTAGGCAAACATGTACCGACAGACAGTGATACTAGGCAAGCCGCTATGGCCGAGCACTTCTAGGTGCTTCAGTCTGGAACCGCGATACCGCTACGGTCGCAGTTTCGAATCCTGCCTGGGGCATGGATGTGTGTGATGTCCCTAAGTTCTAGGGGATTGATGACCTCAGATGTTAAATCCCATAATACTCAGAGCTATTTGAGTGACACTAGGAAGCGATGCAGATTCTGCAGCACAAAATCTAAAGAGAATAGAACAAAAGTTGTTTGCACCGATTGTGGCGTACCATTTTCTGCCACTCCATGTTTTTCCACGTTTCATGGCGTATAAGGTTCTGTAAGTTTTGATCATCTTTCATGAAAACTCAAATGTAATAATATTTTTTACGCCAGCATTAAACAAATAAAAGATTAAATGAATGTATAATTTGTAGTTATTTTATTCTCAACAAAAGCCTGTTTATGTCTAAAAAATAAAATTAGGTAATCAGTCAACAGAAAGGGTAACTCGTTCGTGGGACATGTGTCCGACTTCCTATTGTGAAAAAATGGAGAACTAAAAGATATTTTCTCGTTGCAAGTATAATAATGAGGTTGAAAAGAAAGTATCACCTTCATATTTTAAAAATCTGCAAAAAAAAAATCCGTTTTATCTATGAAAGGGTTGATTATATTTCAAACCAATAAATAATTTTACAAATAAAGCCTGCTGGAATACCTGTGCCCGGCTGGAGTGCCGAGCGGTTCTAGGCGCTACAGTCTGGAACTGCGTGACCGCTACGGTCGCGGGTCCGAATCCTGACTCGGGAAAGGATGTGTGTGATGTCCTTAGGTTAATTAGGTTTCAGTAGTTTTGAGTTCTAG
This sequence comes from Schistocerca nitens, assembly GCF_023898315.1. Taxonomy (NCBI): domain Eukaryota; kingdom Metazoa; phylum Arthropoda; class Insecta; order Orthoptera; family Acrididae; genus Schistocerca; species Schistocerca nitens. The sequence goes on from NC_064622.1 coordinate 429,584,743, forward strand.
TGGACTGATGACCTCAGAAGTTAAGTCCCATAGTGCTCAGAGCCAGTCAATACCTGTGTACCCCTAATTTTATTTCGAGTATAAAATAATACAGTCTCTGATAAGTACGATCGACAATATATTTGTACTAAGAAATTATTATAACTTTAACAACAAGACGAAAAAAAAAAATGGTTCAAATGGCTCTGAGCACTATGCGTCTTAACTTCTGAGGTCATCATTCGCCTAGAACTTAGAACTAATTAAACCTAACTAACCTAAGGACATCACACACATCCATGCCCGAGGCAGGATTCGATCCTGCGACCGTAGCGGTCGCTCGGTTCCAGACTGTAGCGCCCAGAACCGCACGGCCACTCCGGCCGGCACAAGACGAATACGTCAGACATCTCTGAATAGTGAGAAATGATGAAAATTGTCGAATGATACAAATCAGTGGTGTTCCAGCGGCCATATGAACGCACCAATTAGCAAAAGTAGTCAAAGATTTCTCTACCGCCTGTGCAGTCCAGTCCCAATTTTTTCTCATGTACGGTATAGTCGTCCCTAGATGGCAGCGCTGTGCAGAGCTGGATAACATATATCCCGACATTAGTATTGGCGCTAAAAGTTAGTGGGACATATATGACCCATCAACCACGAAAGAGTTAATATTCTCCAGGCCCAGTACTGCATAACTTATTTATTTTTAATGAGAATTATCGGTGTAAAACTATTTTGTTTACTATTAGAAAGTTCCTTAAATGTCTGTGTCTCGGTCACCAACTTTTAAGAGAGTTCTTTGACGCCATTTAAAATATTCTGGCTTCTTGTTTTCTTATCTGTTGATGAAGCACAAGATTAATCAGTGGGTCGCTACTCCAGGTAGACAACTTGTGCGTAAGATTGTTTTCGAGAAACAAAGAAATTTAAGTTATGGACAGACTACTACCTTCTCCTCTCGAAGGCAGTAACAGCGTTCCTAAAAACGTTCAAAAGTATTTATTAACGTGCTAAAGTGGCCGCTTCTGAAATGGCGGAACCGTTTTATTCGAATATCATCTATAACGGCAGTTCCGCTGTAGATGGCTAAAAAAAAAAATCTTTATGGCCACTTGGTGCACTAATCAGCAATTACACTGAAAAACTGGTACAAGTTTCTTTTCCTTCACATGACACTATCAAATTTAGATATAATTTCTTGAGATTATAAAACGTATTTACAAGTATATGCACCTCATTAACGTATGATACGTTATACATTTTTTGAATGTCTTGGAAACAATGTTTTCGTAGAGAACGTAGAAGATTCAAAGCTGTGCAGAAACTAATAAGCTGTCAGTTTAAATATGAATATACTACTTATTCCCATGTCACAGAGACCACACGTTGAAGCATACGAATGCAGAAAGCGAGAAACGGCTTATTGATAATTTTATGTAAAACGGCTATTCGTATGCACTCCATACACCAAACCAAATGACTCCATGTTCCTGCTAAAAGCGAGTGAACGAAGCTAATATCCCAAAAATCTATATACAGTACAGCACCGGGTAAGATTCTCCGAAAACGTAGCTTTCAACATAATACAGCACAGCCAACGCGCCAACGAGGCATTCATGGAAACGAACGAGACTGATAGTAGTAAGTCTCTTACTGAAGGTACCGTGTAGAGCAGAATTGTCAACAGTTCGCTGGGAACTTCTGTTAGACTCCGCAACCAGACAGCCGTACAGTGGTATTACGTTGCTTCTGTTGGGTGTGAGCTTTGCTCTGAGTTTATGCAAGAGAGAAAGTCGTGGAAGGCACCAGCTACGAAGTCAGGGAACTAGTTACCGAAATAGACGCGGAGATGGGGGTGGGAGCCGGAGAGTGATGAGGAAAAGAAGAGGATTACGGCGCGTTCGGAGCTACACACGTCAGTTATTCGTCTCCTTACACACGAATGGAAAAAGTCAGGAACTGATAAGAGTAACCTCAGTCACGGACTATACATGAACTTACGGCGTTCATATAGAACTGGTGAAGAGTCATATGTTTGTGTGTTGGACGATATTTCACACATGTGTCATCAGAACGTGGTGGTAGCCAACTTACGGAAGTTAAGCGCACTTTACGTAAGTATGAAAAGGCAGTACTCGACGGCATAACGCTCTCAGTGCCGCCCAATATTTCTCAATGTCCGCAGAACCCAGGTAGTTTTAGCTGTGTTCAAAAATTTATGTCTTGGAAAACATCGAATATATAAACACAAAATTAATACTATTTTAAACCCATTTTGTCTTCTTTAATATGCAGTTATGAACAAAACCATGTCTGGTATAACATTGACAAATTATACTATTATACATGACATTGTTTTCGTAAAATTAAAAGAAGTTGCACATTCATATGTAGAGAGAAAATGACTTCATGAATACATAACGATCAGTGATGAATAGCGTATTTAAATACATTAGCATTTTCTATTTAGATTGATACCCCATTTTCGTATAAAGTGGTTTAAAACAGGGTTCCATACATAACACCACACAACACTGTTCCCACCAATAACATGTCTATTTGCTTTCCCACTTTCTTTCTATGATTTTGAAGAAAGAACATAACATTGATTTTGAAGAATAAACATAGCATACACTGGAGACAGGTTTTTTGCTTGTGGGAGGTAAATGTTACAGGAAACGTCTCTGTGTAAGTCAGCCTACAGGTTCGTTTTGGTTATTTGGAGCTGTTGGCAAAATTTGTAATGAAACCAGATATTATCATTTTCTTGGTCTGAAAGGAACGCTGTAATCAAAAGGCATTCAATACTCCTAGTAAGAGCAAATGAAAATACCGTTTCCGCCATTGTTTTACAGTTCTGTGCCTGAACACATGGTATTGCCGTTCCTTTCAAAGACACCTGTGTCGCCGGAATTATCTTCAATATCTATCTGACAAAAAACTAAGAAATCGGCAATTTCTTCATCAGATAAACCATGGCGGGCCATTTCTCTTACACAGAATACCAATAATGAGTTCTATCCGAATACGAAAACAATGACGAAAAACGAACGAAATATGGTGGAAACAAGACTCCCATTCAAGCCATCTATTCTCGAAACTAATAAATAACGGTATAAATATCGTACATCGACAGCCAGAGATATGAAGACAAAGTGCAGCGCCTTTTAGTCAACAAAATACGCTGGCCCGTACAATCTACGGGCTTGACGCTAAGAGAGTTAATGTTTGTAGAGTGGATAGACGTTATTTAAACCCGTTAAAAGTTGTACACGTAGAGCAGCATCAAAACTGTGTGTGCCGGTGACACGCAGAATGGTAAGTGCACCCTGAGTTCTGACAGCGATCCTGCTGAAAGCAATTAATGACACAGAGTTCTGCAATAGGAACCATGGGACGTTTTTGTGGGGAACGGCGAAGACGGCTCAACTTTGAACAAAAGGTTCTTTGTCAACTTTGCGGAGAACTTACTTCGCCGCTGCAGCCGTGGCGTACGTATTATAAGGCGCAAAGACCGAGCCAGCTTCTCTCAGACCCAGTTCCCGCCAAGATTCCGGATTACTGCCAACAAGGCAAGAAGCCGTCGACTGCAGCAACGGCTGCCATTTATATAATCGACAAGTCACAACAGTAACCAATGGCGTTGAAGAAGCACTGTAGCCGCACCACGCTGGGACACGAAAAAATGCAGACTTTCTAAAAGATTTTCACCAAACACATAAGAGACATGAATACCTGGAGTGCCCGAGCAGAGTGTTCATATTATTCATTACTTGTCGGATAGAAGTAATTGCAATATGAAGCTTATCGCAGATAAATCTGTTGCCAACAGCTTGGACAAAGTAAAACTGGTTGTAAAAATATTTCATGTATCTTAAGACAGGCAACCCACATTACATCATCCGCACCTGCGGCAGGTGATGTAACTTGGGCTGCCTATCTTGAAGTGGATGAAATATTTTGTCCGCCACATTGCACAAGTAAAGTCTATGTCTTAAATGGTTCAAACGGCTCTAAGCACTATGGAACTTAACATCTAGGTTCATCAGTCCCCTACACTTAGAACTACTTAAACCTAACTAACCTAAGGCAATCACACACATCCATGCCCGAGGCAGGATTCGAACCTACAACCGTAGCAGCAGCGTGATTCCGGACTGAAGCGCCTAGAACTGATAGGCCAAAGCGGTCGGCTTCTATCCTTTAAAATTTCCAGTAATATAATGTTACATCTCGAATAAATATCAGTCCGATGTAAAGACTGACAACTTGCTCATAAAATATTGAGCTGCAAAGCAGTGCACTAAACGAAACTTAAAGCCCTGGTATCTTTTGAATACCGGATTAAAGAATCATAACTAGTCTCATTTATTTTGCTGTTATTTCACATTGTCAAATAGGGTGACAAGCGATGTTAGAATGTATGGATTAAAAAACCCAGTTCAAGATGTGAAAAATATCTTTATTGATAACTAGTTTCAGCTCATTGACGAGCCATCTTCAGAACAACATAAAATTATTATTCTTTTTCGTGCGTATCAAGCAACAAGCATTAAATATCCCACAATCTGTTGAGCTGAATCGCTCTTATTAAAATGAAGACTTGCACGGACATGTGCATACCGATGTAAAAGGTTGTCATTGGTTACAAACATTTTTTTGCAAATGTTTGCCACTTATCATATACAGTTCCAGTACTCATATGGCCACAGTACTGTGTTAACAGAAAAAGAATGACAGCAGTAACAGTTTCATAGATTATATGCGGATACAAACAAGACGTGTCACTCGCACCGCTTGCTGCAGGCACTTCCTCAGTTGCGCACTAGTACGCCACGACAAATAGTCCATTAGTAATGTGACCTGACTCATTATTTCCACGTACAGGTAGCAGACTACGCTCGCGCTAAAAGATGGAAAAACGACTGTTCGCTAAAGTGAAAGGTCAAAACGATTCGCTGGACCACATGTTCATCTTTCAACAGCTATCTGTGCACGTGTCTCACAGGTCAAGAAGGTACTAAAACTGGGTTGATATAAAATCAGTGACTCGTCGTTTTCGTTGAAAAAACCTTTTCTTGTCACATTCACTTATGTTACTACAATGCCTATGTTTTGATGATTACAATGCGTCCTCCACGGCACGTGCATTTATGATATTATTCTCTGTATTTCTGTTCAATTCATACAATCCCTCAACCTCCATATCCCTCATACATTCAGCTAATCTCCTCCCTACTTCACCCATCCTCGCAATCACGAACTCCCCCTCTCATTTTCCATCTTAAACTCGTTCAGTCACTCACTCTTACCCAATTTATTTTTCATTCTGTCAATTCCTCTCTGAACTGCATTCGCTCAGTCTTTTCCTCCCTCTCTATGACTCTGTTACACTAGCCCTCTCTCACTCTCTCTCTCTCTCTCTCTCTCTCTCTCTCACACACACACACACACACACACTCTCTCTCTCTCTCTCTCTCTCTCTCTCTCTCTCTCTCTCTCTCGCTACCTCTCTTTCTCTCTCTGTGTCTCTCTCTCTCTCTTTGCTTCACCCAGTCTCCCACTCACCCGCCCACCCTCGCATCCACGCAACCACAAACCCACCCACCCACCCATCCATCCACCCACGCACAAATACACACATATACTCACACACACACACACACACACACACACACACACACACACACACACAAAGAGAGAGAGTCTTACACTCGATGAATCTCTCTCTCGAATATTGTTACACTCGCTAAGTCTCTCTTTCTCTCTTACATTAATTCAGTTTTCGTTTCTGAAACACTGAGTCTCCACTGTGAGACAAACGTTTAAAATGATAGTCACAATGGCACTGTCATATTGATAATGTGACGCACTGCTCTGCCCTGGAGGACCGCGTAAGCTCACCCTGCAGCGCTGATCAGCTCGAGGTGGCGGTAGTAGACGAGCCGGTGCATAGCGAAGCCGTGTGCGCCGCCAGCGGCCTGCACTGACACGCGACTCGCGTGGACTGGACCCCTCCTCGCTTAGCCGCGTCGCGTACTCTGTGACCGGATAACGTCCAAGGCCCGGCGTGCTGCGCGCTGTGCGCCGTGGGCTGCTGCCGGCTGACAAAACAGAACAGCACAGCACGGCTCCGCGTGGCGACCTTGCGACCTCGGGCGGCGATAACACGCGTGCCTCAGCCGGACTACAGCATCCTCGTCTGCCTGCACTGGCGTTTGGGCGCGTTCGCCAAGTCTCGTTCCCTGCGGTACCGTTGCTGTTCAGCTCGTGAGCCGAAGACGAGGTTTGATGCAGCATACCATCCCTGCTGTTACTGGCTGCCGGCCGCTGTGGCCGAGCGGTTCGAGGCGCTTCAGTCCGGAACTGTGCTGCTGCTAAGGTCACAGGTTCGAATCCTGCCTCGGGCATGGATGTGTGTGCTGTCCTTAGGTTTGTTAGGTTTAAGTAGTTCTAAGTCTAGGGGACTGATGACTTCAGATGTAAAGTCCCATAGTGAATACAGCCATTTGAACCATTTTGTTACTGGCTTCCCTGTTCGTCTTAGCTTAACTGCTGCTTCCCACATTGTCGATAATGTGCCTTATCTGTATCCCTAAACAACTGCAGCGTTTGCCAGGTACCTCTTACAGACTGCCTTTTTAACGGCTTCAAGGAGCAACAAAAATTTGACTCTCAATATTTTAAACAATTAGTTATCTAATTTAAAAATTTAAAGTTATGTTAAAAATACACAAATTAAGAGGTCTATTCTTACGTTAAAATTTTAAGACACTATGTCAAGTTCAAAAGAATGGTTCAAATGGCTCTGAGCACTATGGGACTCAACTGCTGTGGTCATTAGTCCCCTAGAACTTAGAACTACTTAAACCTAACTAACCTAAGGACATCACACACATCCATGCCCGAGGCAGGATTCGAACCTGCGACCGTACCATTCGCACGGTTCCGGACTGCGCGCCTAGAACCGCGAGACCACCGCGGCCGGCCAGTATGTCAAGTGTTACTATAAAATGGTTCAAATGGCTCTGAGCACTATGGGACTTAACATCTTAGGTCATCAGTCCCCTAGAACTTAGAACTACTTACACCTAACTAACCTTAGGACATCACACACATCCATGCCCGAGGCAGGATTCGAACCTGCGACCGTAGCAGTCCCGCGGTTCCGGACTGCAGCGCCTAGAACCGCAAGACCACCGCGGCCGGCAAGTGTTACTATAAGAAACAGCATAAATGTCTAGAGGCAGCACAATTCATGATGTGCTAATGAGCCAGGCTATACTACCCAATTTTGAGAATCAGAGCAATCACGAATTTCCAATACGTTTTTCACGTAATTCCCAACTTTTTCGAAACTTTTCTTCGCTCATATACCCTCTCCTCTTACAAGACAATGTATGGAGAGAAAAACTTACCGCTTACCACATTTTGGCTATTCGTGCAGTGAAATATTAGCATCAGCGGTGAAGTTTAGCTTATTACTTCTTTACACAGTTCAGCCGACATGACGTCGCAAATATTGAGATGCGTTAAATGTTAGCTTTTATTAAAACACTACTGCTTTATACATGAGAGTTCTCTTCTTCAAAGAAATGGCGGCGGGCAGTGGGTTTACTGTTATACTCCTGTTTTGGCCTACCCCTGTAGTTCTTTTTTTCATCATACCTTCAGCTATAATTTTCAACAAAGCATCACCTCGTAACTCATGCACACACAGCCTAACTCTTCGTTTCATTGTATTTTTTTATTGTTACAAATTAGGAGCATTGCGCCGGGAGTGCTCTTTTCGAAATACACATACTACCAAAATTTGCAGTACCAATATTTGCTTGCCAACTACGGCATTCGCACTTATTTTAAAAAAAGAAAGCAGTTGAAAATTAATACGCAGAACTTTAATGTAGTAGGCCTGTGAGCAGCTGTCCTCACAACCTGTGTATCAAAATAAAATGTTTATGCAGAGCAGCGACACCCTTTAACGTCAATTCCACCACTCAAAGAGCCTGTAATTTCTAATAGTTGGCAATCAGGCTGTTCGCTGTTACGGTAGCTAAAAGTGTTACGGACGATAACATGTATCGGAATTACTGTATATGTAAATTTAGTTCCCCAACCACAATAATACCAAAACGCTGAGGACAGCACATAGAACGTTCAAAGGCAAAGGAAGTCAACGCCACTCAATCAAAGGTCTCTGCACGCCCTTTGTAAAGCGCCATTTTCCACTAGATGTCAGGAGAGGTGGATCCGCTAGTATAGAAGGTGGCGGAGGGTATTGTGTCGCGTTCAGCAGCAGTAACTCCAGGAAGGGGGAATTCCAACATGGACTAGTCATCGGATATCAGCTGAGTAACTGAACCCTCTGAGACATTTGAATCCATTTAGAGCTGGCCAGGTCGACTGTTAATGATGTGATTGTGAAGCGGAAACTCGAAATAACAGCCAAGGCTAAACCGAGACCAGGCAAATCTCCTGTATTGGCGGAGAGGGACCATCGAGCATGGCGGAGGGTGGTTGTAAATAATAGCATTAAATCAGTGCAAGGAATCGATCGTGAGTTCGAAAGTACTACCAGCCGTCCAGCTAGCACAATAATTGTGCTTATGGAATTAAAAAGTCGAGCAATAGTGGAGCATTGATCATGACAACACGTTCGTCTTGTAAAGCTACGCGACACATTAGGTGGTGTAGTGATCGAAGCCAGCAGACAGTTGATGACTGGAAACGTGTGGTCTGGAGTGATGACTCAGCTTATACTCTGTTACATCTCTTTGGAAAGCTGTATCTTTGGTCAATGTGTGAAGACCCATGTCTAGTGCCAACAGTGAGGTACGGAAGAGGTGATGCTTGAGTATGGGGCCGGCCGGTGTGGCCGTGAGGTTCTAGGCGCTTCAGTCTGGAACTGCGTGACCGCTACGGTCGCAGGTTCGAATCCTGTCCCGGGCATGGATGTGTGTGACGTCCTTAGGTTAGTTAGGTTTAAGTAGTTCTAAGTTCTAGGGGACTGATGACCACAGATGTTAAGTCCCATAGCGCTGAGAGCCATTTGAACCATTTTGAGTATGGGGGTGCTTTTCGTAGTTAGGTAGTTGTCTCCATATAGTACTTAAGAAAACACTAAATGCAGAAGGATTTGAACACATTTTACAGCATTGCGTACTGTGTACAGTAGAGGAACATTTCGGAGACGACCATTGCCTATATCAGCGTGACGATGTATCCTGTTAGAAAGCACAATCTGTGAGGCAGTGGTCTGTGCCCAATAACATTTCCGAAATGTGCTTGCCTGCCCGGAGTCCCGACCTTAACCCATTGGAATAGGTTCAAATGGCTCCGAGCACTATGGGACTTAACTTCTGCCGGCCGGTGTGGCCGAGCGGTTCTAGGCGCTACAGTCTGGAACAGCGCGACCGCTACAGTCGCAGGTTCGAATCCTGCCTCGGGCATGGATGTATGTGATGTCCTTAGGTTTAAGTAGTTCTACGTTCTAGGGGACTGATGACCTCAGAAGTTAAGTCCCATAGTGCTCAGACCCATTTGAACCATTTGAAATTAACTTCTGAGGTCATCAGTCCCCTAGAACATAGAACTACTTAAACCTAAGGACATCACACACATCCATGCCCGAGGCATGATTCGAAATTGCGACCGTGGCGGTCTCGCGTTTCCAGACTGTAAATGGAAGAGGTTTGGGACGAGACAGAAGACTGTAAATGGAAGAGGTTTGGGACGAGACAGAACGTCGTCTTCGATCCACATGTCACCGTCCAACATCCGTACACTCTCTGGTTTCGCCTCTTCAGAAAGGATGGTACGCCATTCCTCCAGACATTCGGACACCTCACTGAAAGTCACCCCAGCATAGTGTTCTAGCCATCATAGAGGCTAGAGACCACTAATATGTGTCTGGATAATTTTCGCCAGGTAGCGTATATGAAAGCAGCACTGTCGCAGTCGCTTCAATTTAAATACCTGCTCTGAGCAATAGAATTAACAACAATAACACGACTCATTCACTCACGCATTCGCATAGTTACTCGTCGTTCACATTAAAACACACTCGCAAGTACCTCTCCCCCCCTCCACACACACACACACACACACACACACACACACACACACAGAAGTTAATTACAAGAATCATTTAGCCAGTCCCCTATCGGACTCTTCCCCATGTGTGTCAGAGAAAGCCTTCCACATATGGATGCCACCGGGGAAATTAAATAGCCAGGGTGGACCAAAACTAGCAGCATCACCGGCGTCTGTACTCCAGAGGAGCGGCCAACCAAAGGCGTCTGGTTGGACTCCACGATAGGGACGGCCGATCCGTTCTGAAGCAAGTATCGCAATTAAGCTTCTTACTTTACCTTCGAGTCATGATGTGAGACAGAAAGGTAAGATGTTCCGGAGTTAAATTAGCCCCACATTCGGATCTCCGCGTCGGAGCTGCTTTAGTATCACAAAACCGTAAGTACACAAAACGAGAGAAGCGATGCTTCCAAATGTGCGCGCATAATTGTCGTTCGCTAGTGGGAAACGACAGCTTGACCGAAACAGAAGATAAATTAGAAAAAAAAAATTAACTGGAGCACTGTTGGTTCCAGTGAAGTACATCGTTAAGGTGAAAATGCCTTCTACGGAATTTAGGAAGTCTTTTCTATCACCGTGGTAACGAAATGGAAAAGTAAATGGAGTCGGGTTTTTAGTAAACAAAATTTTAGTACACAAGATAGCAGTATAAGAAGGAAATTCAAGCAGAATTGCACGTTTCGTCGTCAAAATGTCGGGAAGGTATAATATCTAGCTAGTTCAAGCATTTACACTCACTTCTATTCACTTGGATGAGGAAATAGAATCCTTCCACGAGTGCCTGAAAGAAACATGTGAAAAAGGTAAAGATTGCTTTTATTAATTTATAATTGGTGGCTTTAATACCAAAGTTGGAAAGTACAAGGGAGGTGATACAGTTATTGGCAAATGTGAAACACATAAAAGAAATGACGTCTGCGAGAGACTGGTCCAATATGCAAAATGCATGAAAAGATCTATTATGAGTACATTCTCCAAGAAGCATCCTAATCGGAAATTGACTTGGAGGGGACCCTAACTTTGAACTGAAAAATGGAATAGACTTCATTCTTACCAACTGACCTTAAAACGTTAAAGATGTCTCTGAGCAGGTTCAATTCAAACAGTAACCATCGATTAATAAGAGCAAGATTTGAAATGAATACAAAGATGAAAGACTGAAACCAACTGAGGGAAAAATAAAAATCCTGAATTTCGCAAATCTGGAAGAACTCAAAGAGGAATTTCAAGAAAGAATGTAGAGAAAATTAAAAGAATTTAAAGCAGAAGCAGTAACAAAGATACTAACTACAATAGCTGAAGAAATGGGTTGGTAGTGAAAATCTCAAAACTAACCAAAGAAGATGACAAATAGAACGAGAAGGTTGTTGGACAAGAGAAGAAAAATTAAAGTAGATAGAGACGTAACTAAGACAGAATATACACAACTGTACAAGGCTCTCAGAAAGAGCTTAAAAGAAGACAGCGAGAAGTATGACGAAGATACACTAAAGGCCTGCCTTGAAAATAAATCTAGTTTAAAGGTAGCTGAGCGGAAGCTCATGTCTGGAAAGAGTCAACTAATAGCATTAGACACAGACGAAGGTTGAATTACGGATAAGAAACAAATATTAGAATATATCGAGAATTTTTATAGTGAACTGTACAGTAAAATCAGTTACGATATCTTAATCGTACACGAATTGGGTGCCTTTGTTTCCAAATCCCAAAAATACTTCCCTCGGAAGTCAAACATGCCATACACGAGATGAAAAAAGGAACCGTTTTAGATAGTGGTGACCTCTCAGTAGATATTTTAAAGGCTGATGGATGACGACTCTGTAAAGCATTTAGCTAAAATATTTTGAAATTGTTTACACTGTGGAAAACTACCAACAGATAGGAATAAAACCAAAATAATCCTACAAAGATAGCACTAAAGTTATAGAGAACTATCGCCCTATCAGCCTCTTGCCCATACTGTAGAAAGTTTTTATTAGAATTTTGACTACCAGATTGAGCACTATACTTGCTCTGGCCCAAACCATTGAGCAAGCTGGGTTCCACGCAGAGTTTAGTACAACTGATCATATCCTCAATCTAGGTGAAACAATTATTTGAACAAATGAGTACCATTTACCTCTTTGTCTTTCCTTCGTAGGTTTTTAAAAGACATTCAGATCGACCAGTCACCCAGCTGTGTTCGACGCTATAATAGTGCATGGAACAGAACAGGCGTATATTGAAGTTTTATACAATATATACAAAACCTCCACAGCGTTTGTGAATAAGATGGAAGAAAACAATGAAATACTGATCGAAAAGGACGAAAAACGAGGCGGCTTTATATCTCCAAATCTATTTTCAGCAGTCCTCGAAAAAGTAATGTCTAAATTATATTGGGAAACAAAGGGAATCAAAATTATGGAAAAGAGATTAAATAACGTGAGGTTCGCTGATGAAATTGTACTGTGCATATAGTACAGAAGACCTTCAAATACTGATTAGTGAACTTGCGTCAGTCTTTTCTGAAGTTGGCCTAAAAATGAACTATGATAAAACCAAATCGTTATGAACGAATGGACACTGGAGGGCAATATATCTGTTGGAAGTACTCAACTTCAGAGGGTCACAGAATATGTGCATCTGGGCCAACCGTTAAATATGAAAGGAGATCTAAAACCAGAAATATATTGACGTGTATTGACGTGTCAAATTAGACTAGGAAACTTAAGAAACTCCTCGGTTCTGAAGTCCAATATGTCAACCGTTGAAGTAACAGATTTTGACCAATGTGTACTGTCAGTAATAACTTATAGCTGTGAAACGTGGGTGTTAAATGAGTTCATTGTCGGAAAACTAATAGTAGCCCAAAGAGGAATAGAAAGATCAATATTGGGCTACACAAGACAGAGCGAAAGAAATTTATCTCAGACAGACAACAAAGATCAGAGATACAATGGAATGAGTCAATACCTTGAAATGGCAGTGGGCTGGTCATGGCCCTAGATGAAAAGGTGGCAGTTGGTGAAAACAAGTACCATACTGAAGCTCAGTGCACCAAATAAGACCAACGGAAGACATCCAGGCAGATGGGACAGACACTTAAGAAAGACAGCCAGATTGAACGCAATGGGAAACTCAAGATCGGCAGAAATGAAGAACATACAGGGGTCCTACATTGCACGGCGACTCAAAGAGGCCGCATTACATATGGAAGATCATGATAATGATAACGATGATGAAGTAAAACACAGTGAATGGTAGCCACAGTAAAAACCTTCAGCTTCTTCTACCCAAACTATTGCTCAGATGAATGCAGAAAAAAATCTTGAACAGCACTATAAGTTTTTCTAAGGAATTTAATAGGAATTTCAAATTGATTGACGAGTAACTATTAGTGTGTGCTGTAAGGTAATGCGTCCGAATCTTTTACGTGAAAAACCTTGGAGCTTTTTGCATAATAGTAACGTTTTTAACATTTGAAATGCCGGGGCAGCGGGACAGAGCGGATTTGGTTGTGGAAAGGGGCCAAAATGAGTTCCTGTCAGTTGCACTCAACATACAAACTTTATTTATCAACACATAGTATTACAACAAATATGCAAAAGGCTCAAAACTTTAATCGAACTCCTTTGATTAGATCAACTGAAGGCCACATTCAAAATCGAAGACACAAGGCTTAAGCAAAATTGAAATACAAGGTTCATCTGGAGGTTTCACCCGAGAATATTTTCTAAATCTTCAATCTAATCGGCTTATTAAGCAATAAGAGGCGTTTAAATCAAAAGGCAGTAGGTCTTATCTTAAAACATTTCATGCAAATTGGGCTGAAGGCCCCATTCAAAAGCAGAACAATCTTATGCCTTAAGGGCAAGACGAGGACTTTAATTTAAGAGATATTAATACTCGGCTGAAGGCCACATGTCAACAAAATATTTTTAATGGCTTAAGACCTAGAAAGAGTTTCAATCTAAAAGGCAGAATGCCTTATCTTAAAACCTCTCAAGTAAAATTCGGCTGAAGGCTCCATATAAAAGAGTAACAATCTCATGCCTTAAGGGGAAGACAAGGACATTAATTTAAGAGATACTGATGCACGGCAGAAAGCCACACATCAATCAAATAACTAAAATCCAAACAGGGAAATTACTACAAGGAACGGCGCTCAGTAGTTTCCAAGGGTCAGTCTGGGATTGTAACACTATCGGCCGTTTAGGTGAGGATGGCAGCCTGTCCAACAACTTCTTACTCTGGAGGCCACCCAACCGACAGACATCCGACCGACCAATCAACCAAATCAGTTCCGCTCCACGCAACCAGCAAAACGACCACAAGATTTCGATACACGACACACAGAATATAGGCGCCCACAACGGCCAACAACGCTGTCTTAACTACACGTCGCGCTCGACAGCAACAATACGTTGAGGAAAATACCCTGTCTAAAATTACGTTAACTACCAGGGCAGGTAACTGGAACGTCAACGGCAACAAGGCAGAAGATACCGCTGGTGAACTTCCTTAACAGGGAATAAATTAAGTTAAATTTCACAGGAAGATGGCTGGAATCTTAGCCGACTTAAATACACACACGTTGTTGCTCGCGGCAATGTCCCAAAGGCGACAACCAGGATCACACGAAGAAATGTAAACAGTTGAGACTCGATAGCAAGTTAAGTGAGGAATGAACTTTAATGTCCAAGATCGGTGGGCGACAAACTCCGTAGCACTCGCAAGCAGCACCTCACAGTCCAACCGCTCGTGCACGCCGCCAGCAGCTCCAGCCCGACTCTGCGCGACTGGGGATTGCTTGCTTGCTGCTCCACGCCAACTGTCCGACTAGACTGCAGGTCCGTCCGCGGCAGCTGCTCCGTCGCGACTGCACTGCTGGTGCGTCTCCCAGTCACTCACTACCCGACACACGACAATCCGAAAATCCTATCGGTCGCTCCAGAGATGGTACGACAGTGCGCTTATCGATACATGCTGCTGCTGCCACTCACGGGCAACTAAGGCAGTAAATGGAATAAGAAAACGAGGCTGCACTACAGTAATAGAAGATGACAAACAATTAATGGGATGAACACGAGCCGTGCGAGGCTTAACTTTCAACGTCTTTATTCTTTATGTCTACGTACAGGGTGTTTCAAAAATGACCGGTATATTTGAAACGGCAATAAAAACTAAACGAGCAGCGATAGAAATACACCGTTTGTTGCAATATGCTTGGGACAACAGTACATTTTCAGGCAGACAAACTTTCGAAATTACAGTAGTTACAATTTTCAACAACAGATGGCGCTGCGGTCGGGGAAACTCTATAGTACGATATTTTCCACATATCCACCATGCGTAGCAATAATATGGCGTAGTCTCTGAATGAAATTACCCGAAACCTTTGACAACGTGTCTGGCGGAATGGCTTCACATGCAGATCAGATGTACTGCTTCAGCTGTTCAATTGTTTCTGGATTCTGGCGGTACAGCTGGTCTTTCAAGTGTCCCCACAGAAAGAAGTCACAGGGGTTCATGTCTGGCGAATAGGGAGGCCAATCCACGCCGCCTCCTGTATGTTTCGGATAGCCCAAAGCAATCACACGATCATCGAAATATTCATTCAGGAAATTAAAGACGTCGGCCGTGCGATGTGGCCGGGCACCATCTTGCATAAACCACGAGGTGTTCGCAGTGTCGTCTAAGGCAGTTTGTACCGCCACAAATTCACGAAGAATGTCCAGATAGCGTGATGCAGTAATCGTTTCGGATCTGAAAAATGGGCCCATGATTCCTTTGGAAGAAATGGCGGCCCAGACCAGTACTTTTTGAGGATGCAGGGACGATGGGACTGCAACATGGGGCTTTTCGGTTCCCCATATGCGCCAGTTCTGTTTATTGACGAAGCCGTCCAGGTAAAAATAAGCTTCGTCAGTAAACCAAATGCTGCCCACATGCATATCGCCGTCATCAATCCTGTGCACTATATCGTTAGCGAATGTCTCTCGTGCAGCAATGGTAGCGGCGCTGAGGGGTTGCCGCGTTTGAATTTTGTATGGATAGAGGTGTAAACTCTGGCGCATGAGACGATACGTGGACGTTGGCGTCATTTGGACCGCAGCTGCAACACGGCGAACGGAAACCCGAGGCCGCTGTTGGATCACCTGCTGCACTAGCTGCGCGTTGCCCTCTGTGGTTGCCGTACGCGGTCGTCCTACCTTTCCAGCACGTTCATCCGTCACGTTCCCAGTCCGTTGAAATTTTTCAAACAGATCCTTTATTGTATCGCTTTTTGGTCCTTTGGTTCCATTAAACCTCCGTTGAAAACTTCGTCTTGTTGCAACAACACTGTGTTCTAGGCGGTGGAATTCCAACACCAGAAAAATACTCTGTTCTAAGGAATAAACCATGTTGTGTACAGCACACTTGCACGTTGTGAACAGCACACGCGTACAGCAGAAAGACGACGTACAGAATGGCGCACCCACAGACTGCGTTGTCCTCTATATCTTTCACATCACTTGCAGCGCCATCTGTAGTTGAAAATTGTAACTACTGTAATTTCGAAAGTTGGTTCGCCTGAAAACGTACTGTTGTCCCAAGCATATTGCAACAAACGGTGTATTTCTATCGCTGCTCGTTTAGTTTTTATTGCCGTTTCAAATATACCGGTCATTTTTGAAACACCCTGTATTTATTCCTCGAAACAGTCACCCTGGCGATGAACACATTTCTCCCAACGAGAGACCAGGTTGTTGATACCGTCTCTATAGAATGTTTGATTTGTTGATGAAGCCACAACCTCATCTCTGCTCGCATTTCTTTATCACTACCAAAGTGAACTTCTCGAATATGTTCTATAAATTTTGGAAACAGGTGAAAATCGAATGGGGCCAAGTGAGGACTATATGGAGGGTAGAGGGTGACCGTCGTACTGTTGCAGATGTCGCAGCGCTCGTGTGTGCTCTGGCGGCGTCATGCTAAAGGAGGGTGCTCAGTGTGTGGGCGAACTCTTCCAATTCGAAACTTGACTACAGCGTGCTGTTTCCCAAGCAACGTCACAGTTACGTCACGTGTCGCCCTGTTACACGGTACAGTTCGGAGTCCTCTAGCGGCAGAGAGCTGCAAACGCAGACATGAATAATAAAGATGTAGAGTGTTAATAACGTTTGTTTTATGTAAAAAACTTTAGAAATCTTCACTATAAAATTAGATGCATAACGTTTCAGCATGTCCTCGTATCTTTTGGAAGGGGAAAGTTACTGTACTCGAAAATCAATGTAAGTTTCTTCTAACTAAAGTTCCATGTGTTATTTTTAGCACCTATAATTAAAACGAATTGTCAGTTTCATAGCTAAAGTCGAATCCCAGATTTTGAAGTGGGACGGAGGGGGTACATTTCTGTAGTGTTTTGTATTGAGGTTGCAGGTCGCGCACCCAGTAGCGTGGTTCGGTCAACTGTATATCCGTCTCCATCTGGCTGGGTACTCTCCCCACTCCGGTGAGCAAAATTACGTCCCCACTGCAGTAGCTGCCCACACCGCATCACAGGACGGCTACTAGCGAGCCCGACCACACCGCCTTTGTCATAATGTCAGTATTTCATGCTCGATTCTGGCACGCAGGGCATAAACAACGACTTTTCGAAACGTCGATACTGTTTGACCACAACGTCTGTCGGCACGTCTTCCTCTGTCGATGTGGCGGTCGATGGGATGCGTGTCGTTTTTTGCATGGGGGACCTCTGAGCGAGAACAAGCAAGTACTGGCTGAATGTGGGCCACGACGTAAGGAAACATGTGACGAGTAGGGCTACGGTAGTCGTTGTTGTATGACTTGGTGTGGATCCCAAACTCAAGAATGAGTCGCACTAGAGTCCTATAAGCGGTTGCCTTCACAGATGAACCACACATTCATAAAATTCTCCCAATAAATCGAAGTCGGCAACTCGCGTTCCCTCCTGCTATCCTTACAAGTTCGTTCCATTTCATATCGCTTTGCTACATAACACAAACATATAATCGACGTAACTGTGTAAAGCAGGACACTGCTAATTCTGTATTGGAATATTACGGGATTGTTTTTCATATTCATCTGCACTAGCTTACATTTATCTACATTTAGAGCTGGCTGCCATTCATCACACCAACTGGAAACTTTGTCTATCTAGTATCCTCCTACAGTCGCTCAACAACAACGACAGCTTTGTGTTCACTACAGCAACATTAAGAAACAGCTGCAGACTGCTGCTCACCCTCTCTTTTACGTATACAGAAAATAATACGATATCTTTGTCTCTAACGAACAATCGACATCGAGGACTATGTACTGAACTCTTATCTAAGAAGTCTTCGAGCCACTCACCTACTGCATTAGTGACATAACGTCACATATCTCGGAACGTATTCGATATGCCCATACCTCCCTGAAGGCTCTGCAGTGGGGCGCCATGTCAAACGCATTACGGGAATTTAGGAACATAGAATCTGGCTGTCGCCCTTTATTCATAGTGTGCAGGATCTCTTGTGACGAAAGAGTAAACTGAGTTTCGCATGGGCGAGGTTTTTCTAAAACCGTGCTGATTCGTAGATGCAAGATTTTCCTCTCAAGGGAATTTACCATATTTGAATCGAGAATAGGTTCAATTCTGCATCAAACAGAAGGATACTTGTCTGTAATTCAGCGGATCCATCCTTTTACCTTTCTTATATACATGAGTCACCTGCTCATTTTTCCAATCGTATGGCACTTTGCACCGGCGAGAGATTCGCGATAAATTAAAGATAAGGGGCCAATGGCGTAAAGCACTCTTTGTAAAACCGAATTAGGATTCCATGCGAACCTGGCACCTTGTTTGTTTTCAACTCTTTCAGTTGTCTCTCTACACCAGGGATCCTTATTACCACGCTCTCCTTACGGATATCTGTGCGACGGTATGTTCGTACGATTCTCCTACGTGAACGATACCTTACACTCTGTATTTAAAACTTCGGATTCCTTTTTGCTATATTCTACTGCCACACCCGACTGGACATGGAGTGACTGGATTTACAGACGTACTGGTCTCTACTTACGTTTGCCTGTCGTCATTTTGCGCGTTTCCTTTAGTACCGCTGGTGAAAAACCCTTTACTTCTTCACCATTTCCCGAATTTCATTGTTAAACCACAGCGTGTCTTTTCCATCCTTAATTCGCTTAATCGGCACATATTTCTCCAGAGAACGATTCACAATCCCTGTAAACTTTGTTCACAATTTCTCTACATTCATAATACGGAAACTAAATTACGTCAATTCATTGTACACTGGCGGGAAAAAAAATCGCTACACTAAAAGGTAATTAACGTTGGCAAATTATATTTCAGGAATACATTTGTGTAGGTGATATTTTTAAGTGATAAGCAGTTGCAAATGTGAAATACTGGGACATTAATGCCGGTGTAGCCGCCACAGTGTCGAATGCAAGAACGCACTCTTGCATGAATTGTGCTGTACAGGCGCCGGACGTTAATTTTTGCAGAATTCCATGCCTATTATACTTCGGCGGTCAGTACAGAGACGGCTAACGCTGTTTGTAGATGACGCCGGAGTTGTCGTCCGAAGATGTCTCATATGTGCTCGATTGGACACGGATTTGGTGATTGTTCCGGCCAAGGTGGATTATGTTGGGTTACAACAGCAGTATGTGGGCGATCGTTATCCTGTTGAAGAACAGCTCCTGGAAAGCCGTTCACGAATGGCAGCACAACAGGTTGAATAAAAGACTGACGTTCAAATTGTAGTCAGGGTGCATGAGATACCCACGAGTGCTCCTGCTTTCATACGGAATCGCAAAAAAAAAATGGTTCAAATGGCTCTGAGCACTATGGGACTCAACTGCTGTGGTCATTAGTCCCCTAGAACTTAGAACTACTTAAACCTAACTAACCTAAGGACATCACACACATCCATGCCCGAGGCAGGATTCGAACCAGCGACCGTAGCAGTCGCACGGTTCCGAACTGCGCTCCTAGAACCGCGAGACCACCGCGGCCGGCACGGAATCGCACCCCAGACCACAACTCCAGGGGCAGTTCTAGTCTGTCTAGGCCGCAGACGGGTTGAGCGCAGTCGGTCACCTGGCCTCCTCCACCAACACACGGCCATCACTGGCATCAAGGCAGATCCGGCCTTTATCGAAAACACAATAAACCTTCAGACCACAATCCAATAAGCTCTTGCTTGACATCGCTGATGCCGCAAACGGCGGTGGTTTGGATCAGTGGAATACACATTACAGTGCGTGTGGCTCGGCGCTGTCCTTAAAGTATTCGATTTTTAACAGGTCGTTGTGTCTCAGTAGTGCCAACTGCTGAAACTACTGCTGCAGGCGCAGTACGATGCGCCAGAGAAATACGCCGAACGTCCGGAGCTCGGTCGTCTTGCAATCATCGTGGTCACCGCTGCCAGCAGTCATGTATAGTCGCTACATTTCTTCCAAGTTTTTATGCAATATAGCGGAAAGAACATCCAGCTTCTCGTATCCGTATTACATGACCTAGTTTAAACTCGGCGTTTTTTTCGCCTTACAGGCATTCTTGACGAACATCAACTCATCACGTCCAGTATCAAAGTTACGCTCACGGACGTTACAGCGTGTATTTAAAGCAAACCTGATTTTCATTCTCATATTTGAGCTACTGGAACCACCCTTATGCGACTATCGCGAATTCTGAATAGCCATCATCTTTCACACGTAGATACACGCCTACCAACTTTTGTCTACGTGATGCAACTCCTTTTTGGTGATGCAATTTCTTTCCTTAACTACCCCATAATGACACGTATAGACTACTGAGACATCACGACACCTTTCAGACTATTAACAAACTGGCTAACGCGGTATCACAGAAAGTCTTAAAAGACTACCTGAGAGAACCAAACTAGCAACTATTAGAGACCCACTGAAATACCGATAAAGTCTAGTACCCTATTCCCAAACCGCCTGGGCGCGGAAAGGCCGACTTCTTCAGTCTAGAATCCGCCGTGCCTCGGGATCAGGGGGAGTGGGGTGCAACTTCACCGATCCAGACAACGCACCTAATTTGGGCTTAGGATAAGTTTAGTTGTAGGACATAGTTCATACTATTCTTAGGAACCTGCAGCGACCAACTCCATGGCCTGCCCAGTGTCAGGGGCACGCTCATTGGGGCTAGCTCAATGAGCAAGGCCTTATAGTAGGTTTATATTTTCAGCTGACACATTTGTAACGCTGCAGGCTTTAGTGACTAGTTTATAGATAGTTAGTTAGGTTACCACTTAGTATTCAATTAACATACTAATTTGCCCATTGCAGTATCCATATAGCTTGCCTACCAACTAGTTACTAAATCACACTTAGAATAGCTGCAACTTGTATAAATGTATAAGTATCCTCGGCCCACTAATCACATAAGGTAGTGGGATATATTGTATAATTAATAAGCTTTTGGAAATAAAGAAATTAAAAAAAAATTTCTTTCCTTCAATGTATAAGTGGGATTCTAACAAATGCTTATCTCCTCTTTCTATCAGAAATACGTTCCTAACCCCACTGAGTGATTTATTGAGTTTGGTAACCATACTCACTGCGATGAGATAATGGTCGCCAATTCCTGTTTCTGTACTGACACCGAGCGGGGTAGCACAGTGGTTAGCACACTGGACTCGCATTCGGGACGACAACGGTTCAAATCTGCGTCCACCCATCCAGACTTAGGTTTTCGCTGATTTCCCTTGATTGATTGATGCTTATTCCGGAATAGTTCATTTGAAAGGTCACTGCCGAGTTTCTTCTCCGTCTTTCTCTACTCCGAGCTTGTGTTTCGTCTGTAATGACCTAGTTGTGAACGGGTCGTTAAACAATAATCTCCTCCTCCCCCAAGTACTGAGGCCGTCGGTAAGTTGAAGCATGTTTGAAGTTAAAAGGTGTAGAACATTTCGACTGCATTCGGGCTGTCGAACTAGCTGCCCAAAATAGTTTTCGGTAAACATTTTCAAAAGTACTTCACAAGACTGCACCCTCTGCATCCCTGCATTGAATCCATAGATGACCCAGACTATAATGGGAAGGATAAAGTCACCTCCAGCTAATATTGCATCCTTTACTCACTGTAGACTTTCATTGAATGACTCTAAAATTGTCACAGCGGAATCAAGAGGCGGATGTAAACTTTCAATTAACTTCATTTCACCTAGACCTGTGATACACAACAAGATAACTTCAAAGTCGCTCTCAATTTCGACCTCAATAGAGACAAAATTTTGCCAATTGCCATGGATACTCCCCTCCTTATACGTGTGACCTGCCCTTCCGATATACGTTCCATGACACTCTAAATAAGTCACAGCTTTCTACTTCGACTTTCAGCCAGCTCTCGGTTTTGATAACAGCTTGAGCGCGAGAAATTTCCTGGAGGGCAGTAAATTCTGGATCTTTGTTACTAATATTTCGACACCTTAAGATTTTGAGAGTGTAAATGTCTTTTCTCTTTTTGTGACCACTCTCCTTATATCAAGACATATTCAACCGCTCGCGCTGGAACAGCAACAAATGGGGCAACTTTGTTCACAGTATGATGACGGGTACATACAAACAGGACTGCTGTTTTAGGCAATCCTGTCACGTCTCCATGTCTACCTACCTGGCTACGCTGTTTTCATAATACCGACTGGCGCGCAGAGCGATTCGTCTGCCCCTACCGCTGGGTTTTATGCAGCGAGCAATACCTTCAAATATTACGCACATGATTTTCATGTTCTCTCAGTTGCTACGTGCCAACTTTTAGACCGGTAAGAAAAAATGATCAACACTTTTCTGTAGGAAAATTAATGCAGTTATATTAGTACTGGGATGCATTAGCACTGGAGGCCACGGTTTTCATGTTTTTTGGAAAAAAAAACGCGTTTGACGGTTTCTTGAATAATTCGAAAACTATTACACGTAGGGAAAACGCATACCAACACAAAATTTAACTACTAGATCTCCTGCAAATATGTCCTGCCGGGCTAATAGTTTGCGTGTACCAAACGAAGGAATACAAACATTTTGCACATGGAATTTGAAGGCATTGTGGGTTGCATAAAACCCAGTGGTAGGGGCAGTTGAATCATTTTGCACATAAACACCTGTCATGACTAATAACCGTGGTGGAGAATCACTTGTTTCTGTGAACAGTGGTGGTGTGTTTTCTGATACATTTCTAAATGACAAAACGAAGTACTTTGACATTCAATCGTTTTAATGACACAAAAGTAAATTTCAACTAACATGAATAGTCAGCATTTTCTTTCTCTACATGGTCATACTTAGTAAGATCTGCTTCTACAAAGACTTCTATTACAAAAATTTGTTTTCTTGACTTAGGTAAATAATATTACTCTATTATTTAACTAAACTAAATGGGGGAGGGCGAATTAGAATACTGAACACATGATTAACAGTTCTCACTGATTACCAGCACGAATACATTACTGGACAAAATGAAATCCTTGCACAGCAGTATTCACTGAAGTCGCGCTTGCAGCTAACAAACTCAAGCTGAGTTAATTTTTCGTAAAGTGCCTTCTTTTTTATGATAATCTTAAAAATCATCCTTCATTCTTAAGTTATACATAGAGGATTACCTCTGATAGAAATCAGTGTACACCGAGCGAGGTGGAGCATTGGTTAGCATACCGGACTCGCATTCGGGAGGGAGACGGTTGAAACGCGCATACGGCTATCCTGAATAAGGCTTTTCGTGATTTCCCTACATCACTTTAGGCAAATGATGGGATGGTTCCTTAAAAATGGAACGGCCTTCCCTAATCCGATGGGACCGATGACCTCGCTGTTTGTTCCCCTCCCCTAAACCAACCAATCATATCAATGCGCAGCACCTCCGCCATCGAAGTTGCTCATTCCGCTATGACCCAACATCCTCTCTCCACGACTCCACAGTTATTAGTACCTCATGCTGCGACTCGACTCGACTGTTGCCTGCTAGCTTTCCAGCGCTTTTCTCAATAACGTACTCTCTGGAAAGCAGACAATGTGTTTCAGTATGCAAAGATATCTGAAGTGACCATATTCCGATTTTGAATATATTTGCAGTCAAAGATGCACCAGGAGCTGATGTACCAAACTAACTCTGACGCCCAGGAATAGCAGCATCAGCCGTACATCTTTAATCTCTTTATTGTAGATCGATCTCAACTATTGTGTAGCTATCTTCAGTGCAATTGTATACAAGACACGGCGATGGACGCAGCTGCACTAGAGATAGCAACACAGTAGCTGAAATCGATCTGCAACAAACAAATTAAATATTTACGAGCGATGCTGCCCTTCCTCTGATCTTGTATCTCATTAATACAGTCGTGGGACACGAAGTTTCTGATGGAAAAAAATCTGTGGTATACTAGCATTTCATATAGTGTATAAACCTTTGAGTGTGTTATGGGCTTGATTACATTACACGTACGCCGCCTCACTCTGAAATTATATGAATTTGCGGTGTCTGTTGTTCTAGATCTATGTCTGGATCTACATTTACTTAAATACGCCGCAGTCCACCGTGCGGTGCGTGGCAGAGGGTACCCTGCACCACTACTAGTCATTTCCTTTCCCTTTCCACTCGCTAACAGAGCGCAGGGAAAATGACTATCTATATGCATCCAATGAGCCCTAATTTCTCATACCTTCGTAGTCTTTACGCGCGATGTATGTTGGCGGCAGCAGAATCGTTCTTCAGTCAGCTTCAAATGCTGGTTCTCTAAATTTTCTCAGTATTGTTTCCCGAAAAGGATGTTGCCTCCCACTAGGGATTCCCATTCAAGTTCTTTACTTGTAGTTCAAACCTACCGGTAACAAATTTAGCAGCCTGCCTCTGAATTACTTCGATGGCTTCCTTCAGTCCGATCTGGTACGGATCCCGAACAATCGAGCAGTACTCAAGAATAGGTCGCACCTTTATGCGGTCTCCTTTACAGCTGAACCACTCTTTTCTAAAATTCTCGCAATAAACCGAAGTCGACCTTTCGCCGTCCCTACAACAGTTCTCATATGCTCGTTAAATCTCATATGGCTTTTGCAAAGTTACTCCCAGATATTCAAACGACTTGACTGTGTCAAGCAGGACACTAGTAATACTATATTCGAACATTACAGGTTTGATCTTCCTATTCATCCGCATTAGCTTACATGTTTCCTCATTCAGGTCTAGTTGCCACTTATCACACCAACTCGAAATTTTGTTCAAGTTGTATAGTATCTTTCTACAGTCACTCAACTTCGACACCCTACCGTAAATCGCGGCATCATGAGCAAAGAACCGCAGATTGCTGCCCACCCTGTCCGATAAATTATTTGTGTGTGTAAAGAACAACAGCGGTCCTGTCCAGATGGTTCAAATGGCTCTGAGCACTATGGGACTTAACTTCTGAGGTCATCAGTCCCATAGAACTTAGAACTACTTAAACCTAACTAACCTAAGGACATCACGCACACACATCCATGCCCGAGGCAGGATTCTAACCTGCGACCGTAGCGGTCGCGCGGCTCCAGACTGAAGCGCCTAGAACCGCTCGACCACCACTGCTGGCCAGGGGTCCTGTCAAAGTTTCCTGGGGCACTCCTGCCGATATCCTTGCCTCTGATGAAGTCGCCATAAAGGACAACATACTGGGTCTATTATTTAAGATGTCGTGGAGTCACTCACATATCTGTGAACTGCTGGTACCTTCATTAACAGCCTGAAATGGGGCACGGGGGCAATTTCTTTCCGGAAATCCAGAAATATGGAGTCTGCCTGTTGCCCTTCAACCATAGTTCGCCGTATATCATATGAAAAGAGGGGTAAGCTGAATTTCGCATGAGCGATGATTTCTAAGACAATGCTGATTCGTGGACATAAGCATCTTAGTCCCAAGAAAATTTATTATATTCGAACTGAGAATATAGTCAAGGATTCTGCAGCGAACGTTAGGGATATTGGTTTGTAATTTTGCGGGTCCGTTCTTTTACCCTTATTATACAGGGTGATTCAAAAAGAATACCACAACTTTAGGAATTTAAAACTCTGCAACGACAAAAGGCAGAGCTAAGCACTATCTGTCGGCGAATTAAGGGAGCTATAAAGTTTCATTCAGTTGTACATTTGTTCGCTTGAGGCGCTGTTGACTAGGCGTCAGCGTCAGTTGATGGTAAGATGGCGATCGCTCAACAGAAAGCTTTTTGTGTTATTGAGTACGGCAGAAGTGAATCGACGACAGTTGTTCAGCGTGCATTTCGAACGAAGTATGGTGTTAAACCTCCTGATAGGTGGTGTATTAAACGTTGACATTTCAGCCAATGAAGTTTTTGGTCCCTTTTTCTTCGGAGGTGCTACTGTAACTGGACTACAGTATCTGGAGATGATAGAGAATTGGCTGTTCCCTCAGCTCGTACAAGAAGCACAACAATTCATATTTCAGCAGGATGGAGCGCCACCACATTGGCACTTATCTGTCCGTAACTACGTGAACGTCAACTACCCGAGGCGATGGATCGGCCGCCAGGCAGCCCGTGACAGAGCACTTCATCACTGGCGTCCAAGAAGCCCTGATCTTACCCCCTGCGATTTTTTCTTATGGGGGTATGTTAAGGATATGGTGTTTCAGCCACCTCTCCCAGCCACCATTCATGATTTGAAACGAGAAACAACATCAGCTATCCAAACTGTTACGCCTGATATGCTACAGAGAGTGAGGAACGAGTTGGAGTATCGGGTTGATATTGCTCGTGTGTCTGGAGGGGGCCATATTGAACATCTCTGAACTTGTTTTTGAGTGAAAAAAAAAACATTTTAAATACTCTTTGTAATGATGTATAACAGAAGGTTATATTATGTTTCTTTCATTAAATACACACTTTTAAAGTTGTGGTATTCTTTTTGAATCACCCTGTACACTGGAGTCACGATAAATGCACATGTCGGAAAGAACAAACACCACACAAATATAATCTGATTAGCCTAGCTGGGCAATAGATGCACCATCTTCAGTGTGGATGCACCTATACGACCGACCTCCTATGAGAATCTCAGTGAGCCAACATGCAGTACGTCGACAGGGACAGCAGATATGTGGCAGTCGATAGCAGTGTGGATTGACAGTGAGGCGCGCCGAGATAGTACGCGCAGTCGCGATAACGCTGCGTCCCGAATGGCACAGTGGTTAACGCACCTGCCTAGTAAACAGGGAATCCCGGGTTCGAATTCCGGTGCGTTGATTCCACGTAAGGCCCTGATGCAGCTCACAGCAGCGATTCCCTCCATTTCCTTTCCTTTCCTTTCTTCCCCTCTCCACCTTCAGTTTGCATACCGCTGAGTCATGACAAGAGAGATGGACCAAAAACCCAACTGGACGAAAATGATCGAGCTCATTGCAGTAGCGATATAGCAGGTAATTTGCCACGCAACGGTTCTTGCGCTTCTCTTCTCCGGAAGTTACAAGATGATTTTGTCCGACGTACATGACTTTTATCTTATTACGCTCTCACGCTGCATCTTGGAAATAGTTCGCGGAAACGGTGTTAATATTCCACTCCAGGAGGTGAGTTAATTATTCCGCAATTAACGAAGTACGAAGTTGCGACTTACCGCCGGTAGTGGCGGGCGGCCTCAGGGGTATCGAGACTCCGTCGGGAAATCACGTGCGTGGGCGCAACCTGAGTTACTGCGGCAGTAACGGCGTCATTGTACATCGCAGACAGCCGCGCCCTACCGGGAGGATGGAAGAAGGAAAAAGGATTCGGTGCGTCGAGATAACCTCATTAGGTTCGCACAAATTGCAGGCAGAGTTGCGAGTTTGTCTGCTGCTGCTGATGCTGTTCGCTGGGAGGCAGTAAAAACTTTTCGTAGCGTGTTGTGAGCACTGATAACCCCTGAGAGCTTCTTGAGAGGGTGAAATTAGATTAAAATGACAAACTGGCACGAACAGCAGTTTTATTAGGGGGGACCATTTCTACATCTACGTTTCATATCGATCCAAAGTATTTTAAATCTCGCAATCGTTGCTGACAACCGCATCGCGCAGTCACGCAGCCGTGTTATATTTCGTGAAAGAACACAGGCTTCCTTTGACTATCCTGTGTGGATATTGATTATTCACGCAACATTAGGCTCGATTTCTACATACATATTTCATCATCAGATCTCAGTTAATAAAACTGTCAAGATAGCAATTGTCATATATTTTAAAGTGATGACCGGTTTCAATCTTTCTGCTGGCCACCTGCAGCCTTAACGCAACTTACGGGCAGCTGGCAGTGCACGGAAATGATGCGTTAAATCGTAGTCGTTTAAACGACTGCGATTTCACACAGATGTTCCGTAGTTGCGTAAAATCACACTCGTTTGAACAAATGTGATTTCACGGAATCGTCCCGTGCACTGCCGGCTGCAGCCATATAGTACGTTAGATCTGAAGATGACCACCATAAGGGCCGAAACTGCTCAACATTTTTAAATAAAGGATTACTGACATCTTGAGTATTTTACTAACTGGTAGTTTATAACAGATGCCTCTCAAATCCAAAAAACCATGACGTGTAAATCATCAGATCTTCCTTCTTTATTCCTTTTTGCTGCCCTTTATGCCGTGACTTCACGCCTTCGGTCATCACGTTAATTTTCACATTTAGCAATATTAGTGGTAGGGTATGGCCAGATGCCCTTTCTGTCACCCCCCCCCTCCCCCACCTCATCCCACCCCCCTGCTCCCATCACGCCATCTTCGAAGGGATTTGTGTACCCTAGCCTCTCTGCGTCTAGTGTTATCCCATGTGAAAATGCTAGCATGGGCTGCTACCCATACTGGTCGTATTACATCGTCAGATGTGTCTGGGAAATCACATCTACTTCGATAAAATACGCCGTGGAATGGACGGTTGATACCCATCAGAAATGTCTTTTGAATCAGATGATCATTTGTACAGTTTCCCATAACATACAACTGCCCATAACACCGAAGGCGAATTTTCAGTTCATAGATTACCGGTTCTGTTTGCATGCAAATCAGTTTTAGTTCGTAAGACATTGATTATTCCATGTTGACGTCGGGAAGAAGGTCTTAAAAAAGACGATAATTACAGAAGTACCGAAATAAAAATGAAACACTGTGCTTGATATGTACATCAAAAGATTCGATTTGATTCTTTGCTTAGAAATCTGGGCTAGGGAACTGCTAACGCAAAGTGTTTCATACTTTATCGCGGTGTAGTTAATTGATTGTAATTAAAGAATCGTATTTTGGGCGAAACAAACAACTTATTTCGAAGTATTTGGACCTTATATATCGACCATGGTATATCAGTTGCTTCAATTTTTTTTTATAAACAGTATGATGAAAAGTAAGTTGAACAGTGCACTCACATCAGGCTTTGCGGCTTTAGTCCGTGGAAAGTATCCCACACAAAACCTGTTATATTACTGTCACTTATACACTACTGGCCATTAAAATTGCTATATCAAGAAGAATTGCAGATGATAAACGGGTATTCATTGGACAAATATATTATACTGTAACTGATATGTGATTACATTTTTACGCAATTTGGGTGGATAGATCCTGAGAAGTCAGTACCCAGAACAACCACCTCTGGCCGTAATAACGGCATAGATACGCCTGCGCATTGAGTCAAACAGAGCTTGGATGACGCGTACAGGTACAGCTGCCCATGCAGCTTCAACACGATACCACAGTTCATCAAGAGTAATGACTGGCGTATTGCGACGAGCCAGTTGCTAAGCCACCATTGACCAGACGATTTCAATTGGTGAGAGATCTGGAGAATGTTCTGGCCAGGGCAGCAGTCGGATATTTTCTGTATCCAGAAAGGCCCGTACAGGACCTGCAACATGCGGTCGTGCATTATCCTGCTGAAATACAGGATTTCGCAGGGATCGAATGAAGGGTAGAGCCACGGGTCGTAACACATCTGAAATGTAACGTCCACTACTCAGTGCCGTCAATGCGAACAAGAGGTGACCGGGACGTGTAACCAATGGCACCCCATACGATCACGCCGGGTAATACGCCAGTATGGCGATGACGAATACACGCTTCCAATGTGCGTTCACCGCGATTTCACTAAAACGGATGCGACCATGACGATGATATAAACTGAACCTGGGTTCATCCGAGAAAATGACGTTTTGCCATTCGTGCACCCAGGTTCGTCGTTGAGTACAACATCGCAGGCGTTCCTGTCTGTGATGCAGAGTCAAAGGTAACCACAGCCATGGTCTCCGAGCTGACAGACCCTGCTGCTGTAAACGTCATCGAACTGTTCGTGCAGATCGTTGTTGTCTTGCAAATGTCATATCTGTTGACTCAGGGATCGAGACGTGGCTGCACGTTCCGTTACAGCCATGAAGAGAAGATGCGTGTCACGTCGACTGCTAGTGATACGAGGCTGTTGGGGTTCTGTATTACCCTCCTGAATCCACCGATTCCATATTCTGCGAACAGTCATTGGATCTCGACCAACGCGAGCTGCAACGTCGCGATACGATAAACCTTAATCGCGATAGGCTACAATCCGACCTTTATCAAAGTCGGAAACGTGATGGTACGCATTTCTCCTCCTTACACGACGCATCACAACAACGTTTCACCAGGCAACACCGGTCAACTGCTGATTGTGCATTAGAAATCGATTGGAAACTTTGCGGATGTCAGCACGTTGTAGGTATCGCCACCGGCGCCAACCTTGTTTGAATGCTCTGAAAAGCTAATCAT
Source organism: Schistocerca nitens (assembly GCF_023898315.1). Classification (NCBI taxonomy): domain Eukaryota; kingdom Metazoa; phylum Arthropoda; class Insecta; order Orthoptera; family Acrididae; genus Schistocerca; species Schistocerca nitens. The sequence goes on from NC_064622.1 coordinate 429,615,573, forward strand.
TTGCGTATCACAGCATCTTCTTCCTGACGGCTAAATTTCCAGTCTGTACCACGTGATCTTCGTGGTGTAGCAATTTAATGGCCAGTAGTGTAGATGGTTCTGGCTTGCAGTATATGTTAACAATGCCCGGGATAATTTCTAAAGGGGAAACCAAATACGAAAACTTTAATTACATGAAAAAACCGTTAAGGTAATACAACAGGAAAGTTTGATATGGAAAGGGAAGAATAATTTTACATTTTGTATATAACCGTATATGATAAGCTATTTCAGATTATTGGTTCCCAATAAATAATTAGCAAGAGCTGAATTTGGTTATTAATAAACCCGCTGAGCGTTATACGCCGAACCGTTCGCGGAAATGATTCCTCGAAGCCGGCGAATTTAAAGTGCTTCTTAGGAACGTCCCATTATAATCTATCTGACGTACCACCAGAATTCTTTGTAGGAAAGATAACCTGAAAACAAAATTGAAATCACGCCCAGAAGTACAAGATTTGCATTATTTTAGGAAACAATACTAATGTCATTCGAGATATCGAAATTAACAGCGCAATTGAAAACGTGTCGCACAACAAGAAAAAGAAGGAAAAACCTCCATCGAACAACATGGTAGATAAAATCTTCCGCACTGGTTGTTAAAATACTTTTACTTAAAAAGTCACTATCGCTTTCGAATAAAAAGAGGTGCATCTTCAAATGTTAGGTGTAAGAAGAAGCTGTCAGAGATTTCAAAAAACTGCTTCGAGTTGAGTCCTATCGCTCATCGTCAAGATACAAAGAGGTAAGTACGTTGAAAGCGGTAATCTACGATTAAACTGATTGGGACCGAGGGGGACCATGTCGTAGACAGCATGAAAGTGCGCGCGGCGCTAGCGTGAACTATACTGATGAGTCATTATTACAAGCCAAATGCATGCGGTGAAGCTGTGATTTGATTTTCTTCAGCAGTGATTGAGTAAGAAAGGAATTTCATACACTAAAATTCAAGAAACCACCTTGCGATATCCTATTCTTATCTCCAAAACATATTTATGCGAACAAATAATTTCTGCGTTGCTGATAATTAAAACATGTCCAGGAATCGACTGACAATAAATGATGGTATGCGTGTAGGATTGAAAATAATATTAGTTCCAGGATTAACGAAGTTCAACAGAAGATGCGCCTTCATAAATCACACTGATACAAACCACTTTTATTCCACTAAAAACGTTTTTCTTTTATAATAGTGCTGTTAATACATGTTAGTTTTGACTTTTTATGTATGTGTTACTAGTTTTCATTCAAGTCGATTTTCTTCAGTCTAGTGGTCAATGGTAAAAGAAAGGTAAGTTTGGAACTACTACTTTAGAATCTACTTTCATTTCGTTGATATTTAAGTTATGACGAACAAAGTAGATTCTCTCTAAAGCAATAGATCAAATCCTCGCAATCTATTTTTTGATTTACGAAAAGAGTGGAGAAGTCAGTAAAATTATATTACAGTAACAAGTGTTTCCAAACCTTATATCCATCGGTGGCAAGACACTGAAGCACTGAAAGGGCAAAAAGCGTGACATTACAGCCTAACCGTGAATGAATGCAACGCTCAACATCATTTCATTGCAGCGCAGGTAAATTGCATCTCTTCTAGTGGTGTGCAAGCACCGTAACAAGGCGGCGGCGTGACGCCAATGTGCTTTCTGTCTCTTTCCCCTTCCACACGCCATCCTCGTAAATGGCAACGATAGGATAAACACCACATAGCGCCACAGTTTCTGCATTCGTGTCACATTAGAAAACATTATTTGCACAGGATACTATCACTGACGCTTCCTTTACATTTTTTTAAATGAACATACCACAATTTGACTGTATTGTTCTTTATTTAATACGACCCAGATTTCAGCCTTTTATGCCATTTTCAAGTGACTGAGTTTATGTACGTAAAATATATTGCAGGACATCAAACTGAAAATCGATGTACTACAATATATGTTAATGACATTTTCCGGACACCCCAAAAACATACGTTTTTCATATTAGGTGTATTGTGCTACCACCTACTGACAGGTACTGCATATCAGCCATCTCAGTAGTAATTAGACATTGTAACAGAGTAGAATGGGCGCTCCGTGGAAATCACCGATTTCGAATGTGATCAGGTGATTGGGTGTCACTTGTGTCATACGTATGTACGTGAGATTTCCACAGTTCTAAACATCAATAGCCGGCCGAAGTGGCCGTGCGGTTAAAGGCGCTGCAGTCTGGAACCGCAAGACCGCTATGGTCGCAGGTTCGAATCCTGCCTCGGGCATGGATGTTTGTGATGTCCTTAGGTTAGTTAGGTTTAACTAGTTCTAAGTTCTAGGGGACTAATGACCGCAGCAGTTGAGTCCCATAGTGCTCAGAGCCATTTAAACATCAATAGGTCCACTGTTTCCAATGTGATAGTGAACTCGAAACGTGAAGGGACACGTACAGCACAAAAACGTACAGGCCAACCTCGTTTGTTGACTGACAGAGACCGCCGACAGTTGAAGAGAGTCGTAATGTGTAATAGGCAGACATCTATCCAGGCCATCACACAGGAAGTGCTATGACAGGCGGGAGGTGAGAAAACTTGGATACCATGATGGAGCGGCTGCTCATAAGCCACACATCACGCCAGTAAATGCCATAAGACGCCTCGCTTTTGTAAGTAACGTAAACATTGGACGATTGATCAGTGGAAAAACGTTGTGTGGAGTGATAAATCAGGGTACAGAAAGTGGCGATCCGATGGCAGGGTGTGCGAATGGCGAATGCCCGGTGAACGTCATATGCCAGCGTGTGTAGTGTTAACAGTAAAATTCGGAGGAAGTGGTGTTATGGTGTGGTCGTGTTTTTATGGAGGGGGTTACAGCCCTTGTTGTTTTACGTGGCACTATCACAGCACAGGTCTACATTGATCTTTTAAGCGCCTTCTTACTTCCCACTGTTGGAGGGCAGTTTGGCGATGGCGACTGCATCTTTCAACACGATCGAGCACTTGCTCATAATGCACGGTCTACAGCGGAGTGGTTACACGACAATAACATCCCTGTAATGGACTGGCCTGCACAGAGTCCTGACCTGAATTCTATGAAACACCTTTGGGATGTTTTGGAACGCCGACTTCGTACCAAGCCGCACCGACCGACATCGATATCTCTTCTCAGTGGAGCACTCCGTGAAGAATGGGCTGCCATTCCCCAAGAAACCTTACAGCACCTGATTGAACGTATGCCTGCGAGAGCTGAAGCTATCATCAACAGCACATTGAGTTTGAGTTGTAGCTAATGCTGGAGGGCTCCACGAATTTCTAAGTTACTTTAAACCAGGTGTCCGGATACTTTTGATCACATAGTGTATAAGGCCGAAAGCTGGGTCGTAATTCAATAAACAAGAGTACAGTAAATTTGCGATGTGTTCTTTTAAAAATTATTGTGTGACTGTTGCTTAGCAACATCAAAAGCTCCCTTTGCGTCTACAGGGGCACGATAGAAATATGGAAACATTGGGAGAAGTGGATGCTTGGAAATAAATACAGATGGTAGCTAAGCCTACCTTTGCACTGCTGTGTTTGACCGCGAAACCTGTGCAATGGCCTCAATACGTCGCAAGTCTCAGTCGTGTTCTGAAAAGTGTTCTGTGTTGTTGATAGTGCGTTATGTCGGAGCTGTGTGAATTCGAACGTGTTTGATGTTTCAAGAGACATCGTTTCTAAGATACACACCACATACGAGGAAAGCGCATTTACATCAACCGTGGATGAGAGTGTGGTTCAAATGGTTCAAATAGCTCTAAGCACTATGGGACTTAACATGTGAGGTCATCAGTCCCCTAGACTTAGAACTACTTAAACATAAATAAGCTAAGGACATCACACACGTCCATTCCCGAGGCAGGATTCGAACCTGCGACCGTAGCAGCTGCGCGGGTCCGGACTGAAGCGCCTAGAACAGCTCGGGCACAGCGGCTGGCGACGAGAATGTTTGTGTTGAGTGATCGTGACAGACGGTCATTGAAGAGAACTGTGATGAAACAAAGAAGAGGGCTACAGCTGCAAAAGTCACTGTAGCACTGAATATCGCACTCTTGAACACTGTTAAAGCAACACGAAATGAGTTCCAGAAGCTGGGAACTGGAGGGCGAGCTGGAATGCAAAACCACTCTTGAGTGATCCAAAACCTTCAACAGGTAAACTTGGTGCCAAAGCCATAAAACCTCGACTTTGGAGCAATCTAAGAAAATCATTTGGGCGAGTGAGTCTTGCTACACACAGTTTCAAACTTCAGGCGGAAGTTACACTCCAAGAATAGAAAGATGGTTGGATTCGCTGGAAGTTCTGACATATCGTTGTTTTACATGGGTACCATGGTTACTCTGCAATTACTGCCAAGGAGTATGTGACCAATTTGGCTGATCTGGCCCATCGTAAGGTACAACGTTTGTTCCCCATTGGCGATGCTGTGTTCCAACATTTCGGGGCCCCTATTCACACAGCTCTCATCGTCGAGATCTGATTTTGCAAGAAAGGACATGCAGTCGTTTTTATGCTATTTTATTATGTTGCAACAAGTTTCGTTGACTCAGTACGCCAACTTCAAATTTAATTGACGGTGATGCATTGAACCATGCTGGTTGCAAGCACAACATCGCTTTTACAGAATACTACGGAAGCCATTTCATAGATGTTGGGTCGTGATGGGATCGAATATACGATTGAAATTCAGCTCCTCAGCGTCAATTAAGGCCTAAAGATGGTGTATTGGGTCACTGAAACTGGTTGCAATAAAATAAAATAACATCAAAACGACGGCTGCAGCTGTTTCCTTTTTTTACGTAAGTCCAACAGACTATCAACCATGTGGGTCGACACAGAAGGATGCGTACCTGTACTTGCCGCTATTTTACAGGAAGAATGATATGAAATGCGCTTAAAAACCGTACAAGGATTGCACGTATCCATTCCGAGACGACTACAACTGTTTTGAATGCGAACGGATTTCCTACACAGTTTTATGCAGCTTAATGTGTTGTGTTTTTCGTGTTCCTAAGTTTTTATCCACCTTCTGTGGCGACGTATTCCGCAAGCCACCACTGGATGCATGCCACAGAGTACCTTGCACCAGTGCTTGTCATTCCATTTCCTGTTCTAATCGCAAATTGAGTGGTTGCCTATATGCTTCCGTACGAGACATATCTTGTCTCATCTTGCTTGCGTCTTGACTGTTTCGTCGTCTTTCTATAATCCGACCTAGTGTGGATCCCAAGCAGTCGAGCAGTACTCAAAAACCGATCGTTCAAATGTTCCTTAAATACCTTCTTTTACAGATGAGACACTTTCGTAGAATTCTCACAGCAAATTCAGGTCGATCATTCTCCGTAATACTTAACCTAAGACACTGAGGCGACAAAACTAATAGGATAGCAATATGCCATTATACAGATGGCTGAAGCATCTCGCACACAGGGTATAAAAAATACAGAGGCGCAGCTGTCATTTTTACTCAGGTGATTCGTGTGGCGAAGTGCCCGACGTGATTACGGCGACACGGCGGGTAGCAACATACTTCGAACGATAATGGTGGTTGGAGCTATACGCATGGGATATTCCATTTCGGAAAACCTTAGGGAATTCACTAGTACGAAATACACAGGGTGAAGAGTGCATCACGAACAGCAAATTTCAAGCGTTACCTCTCACCACGGACAAGTCAGTGACCGCCGGTCTTCACATAACTAGCGGGAGCATCGGGGTTTGTGTAGATTTGTCAGTGCTAACACCCAATCGACACTGCGTGAAATACCTGCAGAACGTACGATGAATGTATCAATTAGGAAACTGAAGCGAAATTTGGCGTTAATGGGCGACGGCAGCAGATGACCGACGCGAATGCCTGTGATAGCTGCATGGCATCACCTGCAGCGCCTCTCCTGGGATCCTCACCATATCCTTTGGACCCTAAACGACTGGCCTCGCTCGATGAGTGCCGATTTCAGGTGGTAAGAGCTGACGGTAAGGTTCAAGTGTGACGCAGACCACACGAAGCCATGGTACCAAAATGTCAACAAGGCACTGTGCAAGCTGGTGGTGGCTCCATAAAGGTGTGGGCTGTATTTACAAGGAATGTACTTGTTCCTCTGGTCAAACCGATTCGATCATTGTTCGGTTACTTGAGAACATTTGTAGCCATTCATGGACTTCATGCTCCCAAAAAATGCAAATGGATCTGAGCACTATGGGACTTAACCTCTGAGGTCATCAGGCCCCTAAAACCTAACTAACCTAAGGACATCACACACATCCATGCCCGGGGCACGATTCGAACCTGCGACCATAGCGGTCGCGCGGTTCCAGACTTTAGCGCCTAGAACCGCTCGACCACATGCTTCCAAACAACGGTGTCGTGTCAGTGCGGCACAACTGTTCGCGATTAGTTTGAAGAACATTTTGGACCATTCGAATCTACGAGGGTCACTCCAAAAGAAATGCACACAATTTTTTTTTAATCCATCTTTTATTCTACATGTTTGAAAGTCGTACCGTGTATAGATACATCCCTTAGGAGCAATATGTTCATTTCTCCTTATAATTTCCATCCCTCTCAACTGCCTTACGCCATCTTGGAACCAGCCCCTGTATACCCGCACGGTAAAATTCTGGACCAACCTGTTGGAGCCACTGTTTGGCAGTGAGCACAAGGGAGTCATCATCTTCAAACCTTGTTCCACGAAGAGAGTCTTTCAGTTTCCCAAAGAGATGATAATCACATGGAGCCACGTCAGGTCTGAAAGGCAGATGTTTCAGTGTTGTCCATCCGAATTTTGTGATCGCTTCCATGTTTTCTGACTTGACATGTGGCCGTGCATTGTCGTGCAACAGCAAAACATCCTGCTTTTGCCTATGTATTGGAACACGACTGAGACGAGCTTGAAGTTTCTTCAGTGACGTCACATATGCGTCTGTCAGCAGTCACCAATTCGTTAACTCCCTGCACATTGTCTGGAGTGTGTGCAGTACGAGGCCGGCCGCTGCGAGGACAATCCTCCTTATTGCCGTGCCCGCTTTCATCACGTAACCTGCTTGCCCACCGACTTACTGCGATCGACAGCAACATCTCCATACACCTTTTCCAACCTCTTATGGATCTTTCCCACTGTCTCGTTTTCACAGCACAGGTATTCTATGACAGCACGTTGCTTCTGACGAACGTCAAGTGTAGCAGCCACCTTGAAGACATGCTGTGACGGCGCCACTCCCGGGAACAGGTTGAACTCAGCTTGAAAACAAGCGGGAAGGATGTATCTACACACTGTAAAACTTTCACACATGCAGAATGAAAACTGTATTTTTACAAAGATAGTGTGAATTTCTTTTGGAGGGACCCTCGTATTTGGCCACCCAGATCACCCGACATTAATCCCGTAGAACATTTATGTTCGTGCACAAAATCCTGTACCGGCAACACTTCTGCAATTGTGGAGTACTATAGAGGTAGCGGGGCTCAGGATTTCTGCGACTTGTTGAGTCCATGCCACGTCGAGTTGCTGCACTATGGGTAGAAGGATGTCCGACACCATATTAGGAGGTATGGTATGGCTTTTGTCACCTCAGTGTATTTTATACGTTTGTTTTATGTCACCCACAATGAGCACTGGCTACATACTGTCACTATACCACAACTAACGTCAAAATTTTATGCACAACCCGAGGCGCACGCTACAGACTGACGCGGCACGATGACGCTATTAGCTGTAGCGTCCAGTGGTACGCTGCTTCATGGCGCTGAGCATCCCCCTCCCATACGGCTTTTTACGTGCACGCCATTGTAGTACGTCGCTTGCTCGCGTAGCATCCTACATCTGCCTGTCACAACGATACAGCAAAGGAAAGAGACTTAGGGGGGCCTAAACCCCCTTCCGGCGTCAAACGGTGCCGGGGTGGAAAATATCGACGAGATGTCCCACCGCCCTGACAGCAAAAGCGTCGTGCGGGCTGCTTTCGTTGGCGGGGATGGAGTAGGGTGATGCTACCCCCACGCTCCGCTTCCTCCGTAATCGTGTTTAGCACCCCTTCCCCGCTACGCCCCCGCCAACGCCACTGCCACCTCCGGCGACACTGGAGGCACCCTGAAAGTCGTCCTCGCATGGGACTAGGCAGCTGACGTTGACCTCGGCAGGGAGAGAAATCCAGCCTCACGAGACAGCGCCGCGTCACGTGGGACGTGCTGTTTACCGTGATTTGCGACTGTAGCGTTCTCCAGTTGTCACGGAAGTGCGGGCAGCTGGACTGCGACTACGTTACATACGGTCATTTGGACCGGCATTGGGCATGTGCTTTGACAGTTAAAGCTGGTAAGGTGGCCGCTAGTGACAAGCGGGAAATCAGGATTCGAGTCCCGGTCGGACACGAATTTTCATTTGTCACAAGTAGTAGACGCTGATATGTATTTAGTATATGTAAAATGAGTACTGAAAGTACTTTAATTGATTCCCTGAATGGGGTAACGGATCACTGAAGGTATTAGTATGGAACTGTGGGAATATGGAGCGTTATGCCTGCATCTAAGACTGCTTTACACATTTGATCAATGTTAGCGAAATAAGAAGGTTCCAAAAGACTGGCTGCGAGCAAAAGTAATATCTGTCTTTTAAAAAGGGCGAAAAAAGTAAATGTGTTAACTGTCGAGATATAAGCCTCTTGGATTCAGCGTATAAGTCATACGCCAAAATCCTGAATGCAAGACTTAAATTTATCACGGAATAGTTGATATCTGAGGAACACTCGAGTTTTAGAATAGGACGATCAAAAATTGACAATGATTTTACACTGAAATAAGTTATAATACAAAGACGAGGGTTCAATAGGGAAACCTACCTCGCTTTTGTAGATTTTTAGAAAGCTTTCGATAATGTGGATATTGATATGCTATGAAATATCAAGACTGAACGAGGTTATCCATCTCACCTCATAAACGCTGTTAAGAGTGTACACACAAACACCAAAATTGTTACTGATATGGGAAATATAACAACAATGCCAATGAATACAAACAAAGGAGTACGACAAAGATGCTGTATTTCTCCAACCCTCTTGAATATGTGTATTTATATAGATGTTTTCAGCAAACGGAAAATGTTAAATGTAAATGGAGTTCTTCTAGTTCGTGACACTATACACAATGTAATATTGTATGCAGACGACCTGACTCTGATTACAGAGAATGAAAATTACCTTCAGATGGGAGTCTAAAGGCTGCAGCAGGTAGCCTTAAATTATAACCTAACATTGTCGATAGATAAAACGAAAATGATGGTATTTCAGGGCAGACAACCTGTAAGATCGTAAATGATATTGAATAAAATCTTGGATCAAGTAAAACATTTTAAATATTTTTGATGCTACATCATTTACGAACATAACGATGACGTGGACCAAAAATGAAATAAATTTACTTCCACGTTTGGAACCGTCGTAAGAAGTTTGCGAAATAAAGACAGGAAAGAGACTCAGCTGAATTCTTATAAAATACTAACCATTACTTATGGAACTGAAGCATGGGCAACAACAAGACGCCAAGAAAATAGAACACAGGCCCATAAAGGAGATTTCTAAGAAAGTGGAAAGATATACAACGGAAAGTCGCAAAAGAAAAGGGAATATAAGAAAAGATTTAGGAATACATAAACTAAATAAAGGAAAATAGGGGAAAATAAAGGGAAACGTAGACCGTATGGGTGGAGAAAGGTTTCCAGTAAACGCTGTAAATTATAAGTGGACTGGAAAAGAAATGTAGCAAGACCATGCAAGAGATAGGTACCGTAAAGGGCAATTTGTCTAATATATGAAGAAGGAGCAGAAAAATATGTGAATTCATTTCAAAAAGGAAGATATTAATGTCCAGTCAGTAGCGATATCAGCTGATGCACGAGCTTGACTATCCCATTTACAGAGAAAGCAGCAATATTTAGTGTACCCTAACTGAATACCTAAAAGCAGTTCAGTCACTTTAAAGTTGCCATTGAAAGTCATTATACTTGATGGCAACTAGTAAAATTTCCATGTTTTGGTACGACTCTTTCATATGCACACTATGCCAAACTGGAATAGAAGGAAGCTCATTACCAATATGTAAAAGCACTGCTTTTAAGCTCAACTTCGACTAATCATTACAGAATCTCCATTCATCACGGTCGTAATTAATTCTAAGAGTCTTCATTAGACCACTTATATCTACACATGCCACAAGACTATCTTGCATGTTAAAAAAAGGGAGTGAATTGTAGCTCTCTTCTGTGGTAGAATGAAACATTTACATCGCTTTCCAGAAAATTGCGCTGCTGCAATCTTGATGCTAAGATCTCAGCGTTAGCTTTAGAGAGTTCCAAATCTCTAATGAGATCACTTAACTCATTTTGAGACAATTTTTGTGGATCATCAGTTGATGATATATTTGGAAAAAACTCTGGATCTTGTGATGTACACGGTTCAGGACATTTAGAATAACCATCAGAAGTTATCTTGCACTCTGTCGGTGGTTGAGGTATTATCAATGCTTCCCGTTGTAGAACTGGATGTATGGCAGATGGAATGTTAGGTTAGATCACTGTCCGCTTCTTCATCTGAGCTATTCCCTTCTTGATAGGAGGAACGATACAAAAGTAGCAGTCGCTGACATGGTTAGTTGGCTCACGCCAGATCATGGGCACTGCTAAAGGCATTGAACGTCCTTTCCCATGCGTCCAATTCCTGATGTTGCTGGCACAGATTTCGCAGATCACATGTGGAGCCCAGGGTTTATCCTGATCACCTATTTTGCACCCAAATTTACAATTGTAAGCTTTTTTAATCAATGGAGTAATTTGCTGTTTTTGTGAAGCAAATGTCATTTCTCCACACACATAGCAAAATGTGTCAGCACTGTTAACACAAACTCGTGGCATTTCTGTTCACTTCAATAGCAATCAACTTGAACAACTGGTAGCCGGCAGGGAGTGGCCGTGGGGTTCTAGGCGCTACAGTCTGGAAGCGAGCGACCGCTACGGTCGCAGGTTCGAATCCTGCCTCGGGCATGGATGTGTGTGATGTTCTTAGGTTAGTTAGGTTTAATTAGTTCTAGGTGACTGATGACCTCAGAAGTTAAGTCGCATAGTGCTCAGAGCCATTTGAACAACTGGTAGTTAATCTGGAAACAAATGTGCAATACTTATTACATGCATTAATAAAGTCACTGAAGTTGAAGAGGAGGGAGACTAAAAGTTCACTAAATTTGGTATCAAAATGTTTATATCCAAAATATTGCGCACAAGTAAGACCAGGGACAATAATGTAATCCATTGTCGCTGGTTATTAGGTCTCTGACAAGCCATTATAATATTTGATTTTAAACTTGACATAAAAATACGTTTATAATTGTCTCACCGTAATAGAACAGTGTAAAATGAAAACTAGAGCTAATTTTGAATTGTCTTTGTGAAATTCGCGATCAGCACATTAGAATTGATAGGAATTGGCTATTTTTATTCGATTTACAGTTTCATTGTTGCACAGTGTAGAAAACGCGAAACTTGAAAATTTTTTCGGAATCAGCAAGATGCAAACTCGTTGCACTCTGTTCCGTAACTCGGCTCCTTTATTAATTACCCTAGGCTGAACTTCTTTAATAAACCACCTAGTATTTTACTAACAATTTCCTGAAGACTTCAATCGGTGGTATGTTGCGACGGGCGTTCAATAAGTAATGCTACACATTCTTTCTCGGCCAGTCTCGGTTGGAATAATGTGAAATTCGTTGTGGGTCATCATATTCCCGTTCCAACCCCCTATAGTTTCATGAAGTTCCTATACGCATCCACGTTAATAATACCATCGATCGTTGTCAAGAGCGTCGTCCTATTGCCTGTTGCTCATTGCAATGCGAACTGTCGTTTCCACAGGTTTAAACGTTTAATGGTGGGAACCAACGCCCCAGGGGAAGAGGTGGTTTCATTGACAACTTTTATAACTCCCTGAGGGGTTTTCGTGTCGATTCGACGGGGTGTCTGGAGTGCTTTCATGGGCTACCCCAATGGCTTTTCCTGTCGTTTCGGAGCCACGGTGTGTGAAATGTTCTAACCGGCTACCCGTAAGGAAACAGCGTCATTTCAGTGTTGGGTATTGCCGCTCTGACCTCCGTGTAGAAGGCGTCAAAAGTAGTGAAATGTTGGCAAGAGCGGGTGTGGCTACCATCCTACCGTGTGGTGACACGTCGCACGATGGCGTTGGACAGAATTGTGGTGAAATTTGGTGACAATGTGACATCATTAACCAATCTTATACGTGGCATGAACTTCGGTGCTGTGACTTCTTTCGCATTTTTCTACGCTTTGCTGTTAGAAGCATGGAGTGGGACGTCGCAGCGCGGCATGCTTTAACACCGTTACAGGGAGATTGTAGCCACCTTTCAGCCAAATTTTAAAATTATACTCGATTTAGAAACGGTGATACCTTTCCTTAGCGCAATGAATTTTACAGCACGAATAGTACAAGTTCTTTTGCGTACGACATAGGATCCACATTTATCCATTCCGAGACGAATGGAAGGTATTTATAATGCCAACGATTTTCCTACGCCGTATTAGGCATGGTACCTTGTGTTTCTGTCCCCCTTCCAAAAAGACCACGTTCCCGCGGATTCGTCACATGTATTGTAGATATGTGGATATTCGTTAAGGCAGTAGGTCAATGTGTTCTGCATTATCATCGTTTATGTTCCCGTATTTCAGAAAAAGAAGGGTACGAATTAATAACCACATTTTTCTTACCTAAGGTGGCATGAATAGATTTGTATCTCCTCTACAGCTTCCACTGTTTGTTGTTATTTCTGCTGTAGACTACTTCCAGGGTACACAGAGCGTGACCTAACACAGCAGATCGCCATTCGTGACAGCCTGCGATTTAATTACGTAGCATGGAATGAAATACTCAGCAAAATGTAGTCTCGAACACTTCACTTAGCGGCAATACGCTTAGAAGTCTTTGCGTGAGACATTCGGTATTCCTCGGTTCCAACACTCGCACGCAGCTTATTTTCTGTTACTTGTGTTACTAAATTCCTCAATAATAAATAAATGTTGTGAAGTTTTTTTTCGAATTTCTGAATGGCATCAATTTGCACAAAGAGAAAATAAGACATTGGTCTCTGTGTTCATAAACAGTGATTGTATTACTGAATTTTTATGTTGTTTCCATTTACGAGAGGATCCAAAAGACAGCGACAGTACGGAATGGGCATGTTAAAAGTTCTGCGAATCGTGGCCGTTTCGTCGAATGAACGAGTGTGTGTAAGCTGATATTCAGATGGTAATATGCAACTTTTAGCAAGTGTAACATTTTTCACCTACATCATGAAAAACTGAGGCTCAGTGGCTCATTATGACTGGATACAAATTCTAGTATCCTAGATTCGATCTCCAGGAGGTCTCAACAGTTTTCACTTTTCACTTGCCTCTCCTTTTGTTCATGTGAAAATTCCGAGAGGTGTCGTATTTTGAGGCCAGATTTTAGTTCTTAACTTACTATTGCTCTTTCTCTCTCTCTCTCTCTCTCTCTCTCTCTCTCTCTCTCTCTCGTGTGTGTGTGTGTGTGTGTGTGTGTGTGTGTGTGTGTGTGTGTGTGTGTGCGCGTGTGTGTGCGTGCGTGTGCATGTGCGTGCGCGTGCCTGCGCATACGTCCACACATACAGGTACTACGCTAATTTTCTGTTATAGTCATAAACGAAAGGGTGAGTAGCGTACAATGCAACAAGCAAATAAAGCTAATAAACATAGCTCTGGGTACCAATGGTTTCTCCGATATGGCGTATTATTACTGAGTTAATGAAGACCTTGTAACAGAGGACCCAGATTGCAGATGTGCATCTGAGAGCAAACAAATTACAATAGCTCTTCCGCATGGTCGCCATTCATATGAAGGTAGGCTTCATCATGTCTTCTTGTCGATGCCTATATACGTTCTAAAATTCCAGGCGTGTTCTGAATTGACAACCCCACGCAATGCATTCCTCGAGTTCATCGACACTATCGAAAAGACAGGAAAACACGATGCTCTTAGCTATTCTCCATCCCCCCCCCCCCGCCCCAAAAAAAAAAAAATAATCAACATGTTCTGGTCAGCGGCCTGCGAAGTCAAGCCATTGGTGAGTCACAACCGATAGTTTTGTTATAGAAACGCCTTCTAGCAGCGCAAAGATATTCGGAATGCCGATAAAAACTAATGAGACCAATTTATATCTCATTTACGGTGTTTCGAATGAAACGTAGCCTTAGACATAAACAGTATCGTAACATTGGCATGTACTATCAGGGAAATCATTGGTTTCCCCACCTATGTTTAGTAGGTTCACTTGTTCGTTTGATTATCCTTTACTCTCACCCTTCGTGTGCAGCAACAATAACAAGAAAAACCTATATAAAATTTCGTAAGCCACTGTACGGTTCGTGATTCAAGGAACTACGTACCAGTATTAGTGCTTTTGCGACATGTTCCACTCCTTCTGAGCGATGGGAAGCGGACTCTCCTTTTACTTCTGCACGCGTCCTAAGTTCTCTTACTATCATGATCCTCATTGGAGGTAGACAACGATTTGCAAAATTTAAGGATGAAAGTACCTTTCGCATGATGTGTCACCGCCAAGTATCATAGCTCGATAGAACCAGGACCAGCCATACAAAGAACTGCAACCGTACAGTAAAAAAAAGGTAACTGAAGGAAATAGGCAATGAAACGAAGAGAAATGACACCTGTATTCAAAGAAGATAATGACGTTGATGTCGGGACGATATATAATGCTTCTCTGGACATTACAAAAGGCTGCACATGGTTCTTAATAGGGTGTGTGATCACCACGGACGGAACACTTTCCATGCTGGCAACAAGACTGTTAAGGAGTTCTTGTGACAGAGCGTTCCATTCCTCCACTTGCGCACTTGACAACTTGCTCGATGGCGGCGAGGCCAGGCCGTTCGCCGACCATTGTCACCTTCCAAGACCTCCTCTAGCTGCTCTGTTCGATGCGGTCGCAAATTGTCGTTAAAAAAAATGAAGTGAGAGCCGGAAACACCCTTGACGTACTAGAGGAAGAGAATCAGTGTCACAACAATGAGTACCGTGTTCAGAGATTTGGGTGTAAGTACGCCCATCTGACATTACGCCTTCTCATACCGGGCCCAACAAACAAATCAGGATCGACAATTTTCCTCGGTCCATTACGTGTTTCCAACTCGCGCCGTAAGAGTGTAAGTCCGGAGCCGGCCGCGGTGGTCTCGCGGTTCTACGCGCGCAGTCCGGAACCGTGCGACTGCTGCGGTCGCAGGTTCGAATCCTGCCTCGAGCATGGATGTGTGTGATGTCCTTAGGTTAGTTAGGTTTAAGTAGTTCTAAGTTCTAGGGGACTGATGACCACAGCAGTTGAGTCCCATAGTGCTCAGAGCCATTTGAACCATTTTTTTGTACGTCCGGAATCACTACTCAGACTCAATCTTCTGTCATACGAGAAGAACAGACGATCTCATTCCTAGCTGATCCAGTTTATATTCTATTGTCACGATAGGTTCCGCCAACGCGCGGGTTTCAATGAAATTTGACACACTAGTCGTTGGGTACAGAGACTACCCCCCGCACAGTCGCCGTGCCACTGTGGAGCGCGAATTTGCGTGTCCTGCAGTCCTGTTAAATGTGATTGCAGTTGCACCTGTTGTTTGGCCTGTGCCCCTTCTTTCTTTTGGCACAGTGTAGTAGTCATTTGCTGCTGTGGACCGCCTATCCTCCTTCAAGCAGCAGTACCTGTGGTTCGGAACACTCCGTACGCACGTGAAACAATGCTGTTAGAAACAGCAAACTACTGGGCTACGTTCGTCACATTTCTTCCTTCTTCCAGTTTCACGAAGATCCTTCCTCTTGAGAAATCACCCGTAAGTTACATGAAGCTTCCTGACAGATTAAAACTGTGTGACGGACCGAGACTCGAAATCGCGACCTTTACCTTTCGCGGGAAAGTGCTCTACCAACTGAGCTATCCATGCGTGACTCACGCCCCCTCCTTAAAACTTTACTTTCGGCAGTACCTCACCTCCTACATTCGAATCTTCACGGTAGCTCTCCTGCGAAACTTCCAAGGCACATAGTTTTAATATGCCAGAAAGTTTCATATCAGCTGACACTCCGCTGCAGAGTGAAAATTTCATTCTGCGGTCCATGTAACATAACTACAACGCACTATAAGCGCTCGTTTATTGACACACAGTCTCATTTACCACTCGTTCAACGGCGTCATTTTGCGGGACCAATTGCATTTGGCGCAATAATCGCGCGGACGTCAAGCCATCTGACTTCCAACTTTTATCATTGGGAGCCCTCAGGCTCCCGCACTTTCATTCATTTCCACTGAGTAGTTAATATCTTATGTTATTTCATCTATTTCGTCCTAAATTTTGCAGAGTTATGTATAATGGTCGCAACATTATTTGCATGACAAATGCGGTGTCTCTAATTTATCCAATATGGTTTCTACGATAATGATCGAAGCAGACGAAATGAATTAAAATTTGTGCTGCGGCCGCGACTTGAACCCGGGTCTTCTTGCTTGCTAGGCAAAAATGCTAACCATTATCGTAGACAATAAAAAGAGACAAATTTCTCAGGGAAACATTTAATTGTAAGATCAATATGGTTTCGTGAGGGAAACGTTATATTTGCTCCAAATATTGCGACTGTCGCCACAAAAATCATATTTCGTATATTTTATATAATTATTGACCGAATGTAAGAATGTAAAATGTTGTCATAGCCTATTCGGAGTAAAACAAGTAAAACAGTCAGAAACGGTATACATAACGTCAGGCACTGTAACTAAAGGCGTACAAATTACGCAAACTATTTGAGATTGAAAGCATTTAGTGTCTTTCAACGAACTGTACTCATAATTTCCAACTTTTAGAATAGCTTCTCGCAGAAACATACCCACAAAACTATGGAAGGAGAAGTAGTTTATCGCTTAGTACATTTTCGCAGTTCGTGCAGCTAAACTGCGTCGTCGGGTGTAACGTATTAAGAGTATTTCTTTACTGCTAACTGGACTCACAATACATTTCTCAGACAGTAGCCACATGTACCAGTTAACGTACCTGGAAAACTATATCATTGTAGGACAAATAGTTCAGGGGATATGATGTTATTACATTGAGATGCTACGGTCGCAGGTTCGAATCCTGCCTCGGGCATGGATGTGTGTGATGTCCTTAGGTTAGTTAGGTTTAATTAGTTCTAAGTTCTAGGCGACTGATGACCTCAGAAGTTAAGTCGCATAGTGCTCAGAGCCATTTGAACCATTTGAACATTGAGATGCGTGGAAATACAAAATAGAGCGCAACTCAGAAAGGCTATACAAAGTTTGACAAGGACAGCACTTCGCGGCTTCCAAAAATTTTTGAACATAATTTCCAACCTTTTCTATATTTATTTATCGCTTGCATGCTTAACATCCAAAATTTGAAGCACAGAACCTGCATCATGAATGGGTGTTCGATTCTTTAAAGAATCGGGGTTGGGATTTTTACGGGTTGAACCTGAAAATTTAAACGATGTGATGCGCTGCAGATGGTCGCTGCTAAATTTTAGATCCTATACTATCGATTTCCTTTACATTCGTTATGGGAATTACCTTGCATTTACCACCATTTAAAACAAAATTGCTATTTATCACACCAAGGGAAAGTTTTGTTCTGCTTCGTGTGTGTGTGTGTGTGTGTGTGTGTGTGTGTGTGTGTGTGTGTATGTATGCAAGCATGAGACGTTTTAGTACACGCTAAATTGTGTGCATGAATGGAATGCGTGGGTTGCGATCGGTGAGGGGAAATGCAGACTCATAATAGGTGGGAAGGGGGGGGGGATGAAGGGGTGGAGGGGGTACGACCGTTTATTACGTCAGGCTTAACAGGAATTGTGTGCCATCCGTTTCTCTCAATGTGCCGCTGTTATGACCGGCGTTTGATTGCCTGATGAGATTAACTACTAACGCGTAGGGCGCTTAACGTCCAATTGACAACGAGGATATTGCAGCTATGACGTCGGCCAGGGTGAATTAATAGCTATAAAAAAAGGGGGTGGATCAAACGCCGCAGTGCGTGGGCGGAATTTATGGTAATGCCGCCGCTGTGCAGCGCAGAACTTGTGCATCCCCTTCCCCCTTCCCACTCTGAGTGCTGTGCTGACGGCGTGGCCAGAAAATAGATAATGGGATGCAAAATCCTGTACGGAGGAAACCAGAACTACATGGGCAGAATTTCTGACGTTGTTCAGGTATAATTTCTGAGTGTTGCGGTGTAATCGATCGATGGACGCGGTGTCTCCCTACACAGTAGTTGTATTTAGCTTGATATCTTGCACAAATTATCTTTCTGCTTATAATGCACTAATTTGATGACGTCTCTAACCTTCCTGCTACGCGTTTCTCCTCTGACGTCTGGTTCACCAACCATCTTTCTTGTGTTGCGGGAAACTATTGGGACGTACTAGATGTCTCAATTAAGACAGTCGAGTTCAAACACAGAACAAGTAAATATTGTGAGTGAAATTTTCGTTTACGAGATATCGGACTACGTAGCGAATCTTGTGATATACGCAGTTACTTTTTAACGTTTGTAGCTGCCGAATTATGAAAGAGATATTGGTTTTTGCACTGAAGAACAAAAGAAATTAGTACACCCGCCTAATGTCGTGCAGGGCCCCATAAAGCACGGAGAAGTGCCGCAACACGACGTGGCATGGACTCGACTAATGTTTGAAGTAGTGCTAGAAGCAGCTGACACCATGAATCTTGCAGGGCTGCCACACGTTCGTAATGGTGCGAGGGGGTGGACATCTCTTCAGAACAGCTCTTTGCAAGGCATCCCAGATATGCTCAATAATGTTCATGTGTGTGAAGTCTGCTGGCCAGCGGAAGTGTTTAAACTCAGAAGAGTGTTCCTAGAGCCACTCTGTAGCAATTCTGGACCTGTGGGGTGTCACATTTTTCTGATGGAATTGTCCATCTCCGTCAGAATGCGCAATGGACATGAGAGGATGCAGAAGATCAGACAGGATGCTAACGTACGTGTCAAGAGTCGTTTCTAGAGGTATCAGGAGTCCTATATCACTCCTAATGCACACGTCCCACACCATTACAGAGTCTCCACCAGCTAGAGCAGTCCCCTGTTGACATGCAGGGTCCATGATTCATGAGGTCATCTGCATACTCGTACACGTCCATCCGCTCGATACAATTTGAAACGAGACTCGTCCGATTAGGCAACACGTTGCCAGTCATCATCAGTCCACTGTCTGTGTTGATGGGCCCAGGCGAGGCGTAAAGAATTGTGTCGTGCAGTCATCAAGGATACACCAATGGGCCTTCTGCTCCGAAAGCCCATATCGATAATGTTTCGTTGAATGTTTCGCACACTGACACTTGTTGATGGTCCAGCATTGAAATCTGTAGCAATTTGAGGAACAGTTACTTTTGTCACATTGAACAATACTTTTCGGTCGTCGTCGGTCCCGTTTTTGTAGGATCTTTTTCCGGCTGCGGTGTAGGAGATTTGATGTTTTATCGGAGTCCTCATAATCACGGTATACACCTGAAACGGTCGTACGGGAAAGTCCTCACTTCGCTACCTCGGAGATGCTGTGTCCAATCGCTCGTGCACCAGCACCACGTTCTAACTAACTTAAATCTTGATAACCCGCCATTGAAGCAGCAGTAACCGCTCTAACAACTTGTTGTCTTATATAGGCATTGCCGACCGCAGCGTCTAATTCTGCCTGTTTACTTATCTCTGTACTTGATTGCGCATGTCTATACTAGTTTCTTTGGCGCTTGAGTGTAATTGACCAATATACTTTTTTTCTGTGGCTGTCTAAAGCGAGGATTTCAGAGTGATCTGATATACAGAACCTGACTAAAGAGCATCACAATAATAGCGGCGCGAAACATTGTTCTGACAGCGCGGTTAACCTCAGTTTGGCATTCAAGGAGACGATATCCCGTCCCACGTCTCCGTGCAAAGTACTTGCTCGCACCTACTTATTAGAGTTCTGCCAAGCCAAAGAGTTTCATTATTGGATGATTTAATGCTTATTAGCTAAGTTGGCACCTAGGGTACGGTTACAAACATATCGCATTATCCTAGAAACTGTTCTGTTAACTTTTGACAATATTACCAGTTTCAGGCAGGATAATTGTTAATGGTGTAAATCCACACACATTATAAAAATGGATGTGTGTACACTGATCAGCAAGAACATTACGACCACCAAACCAATAGCCGGTCTGTCCATCTTTCGCACGGATAACAACGAGTACTGGAAGCAATGAGACCTTGTTAGGTAGCTCGAGGAAGCTGGATCCACATCTGAACACACAAGTCACCTAATATCCGCAAATTCCAGGGAAAGGGGCGATGAGCCTTGATACCACGTTGAATCACTTCCAAGGTGTGTCCGATCGGACTCAGATCTGGCGAGTTCGGGGGCCAGAGCATCAATTGGAACTCGCCACTATGTTGCTAGGACCACTCCAACACACTCCTGGTATTGGGACATGACACATTATCTTGTTGCAAATGCCGCTGATCATCATGAAGGGGTTTTCGTAGTCTGCGTCCAGTTTGCGATATTCCTTGCGCTTCCCCTGGACGACGCCAGATTGGCACCCTTCCATCAGCATGACAGAGAAGGTGTCTGGTGTCATCAGACCACGCAACGCTATCCCACTGCGCCAACGCCCAATGCCGTTGCTCAAGTGCCCGTGCCGATGTGATGTCAACAAAGGCACACGGATGGGTTGTCGGCTGCGGATGCCCGTTACAAGTGTTCGGTGCACTGTGTGTTCAGACACACTTGCACTCTACCCAGCATCAAAGCCTGATGTTAGTTGTGCCACAGTTCGCCACCTGCCCTGTTTCACTGATCCGCCCAGCCTACGACGTCCGACATCCGTAATGAGGTGTGACTGCCCAACACTTCGACGTCTGGACGTGGTTTTACCACAGCACTCCTCGAACACCGAACAAGTAGTTTCCGAAATGCTCGTGCCGAAGATGCGGACCATCGCAGTCTTCCCTTGAAACATGCAAACACCAGTTTTTGTAACGAACGCGTCTTGTCCTCCCCTGAATATCAGCATTTTTTTCTTATGCACTACACGGTCATATTGCTGGGAACATATTCCAAATCCATATTTTTTTAAAAATATGCTGTGTATGATCTCTATGTACGTAATTACGTTTAGTATCCGCTCCTTGGACAACGATTGTCCTTTACTACGTTTCACTGGAGACGGGATATTTGGCTTCCTGTCAGACGAGAATAACGAAATACATGGCTCGACACCTGTTTCAGTAACACTTTGCCTTGTTAAGCACGTATCATCATTGTACGCACAGTCTAGCATATACGACACCACACATTTCACTAAATCGCCTTGTAGGAACGCTAATATTTAATCTGCTACTTTTTTTTCACTCTGTGAAATTCGTTAGGTTCCTTTCTGAGGAAATGCCAACTTCGGCAATTCTTGTAGTAGATGTAATGCAATGTTTTTTCTTTTTTTTCCTGTTTATCGTTGGCATTTCTCTGCTCTGTGTCAACACCACTAGCAATGTTGTGAGTTACTTGTCGATTAAGCAGTTCAACTACGTTACTCAGCCTCATGCTGTTCTCACCAATGGATACCTCCAGTCCCGTCCCGTGTTGCACAAAAATGGCTCTGATCACTATCGGACTTAACATCTGAGGTCGTCCCCTAGAACTTAGAACTACTTAAACCTAACTAACCAAAGGACATCACACACATCCATCCTCGAGGCAGGATTCGAATCTGCGACCGTAGCGGTCGCACGTTTCCAGAATGAAGCGCCTAGAACCGATCGGCCACACCGGCCACACCGGCCACCCCCGTGTTGCCATTAGCAGCCAACATCGTGGTTGCATGGTACACAATATGTGGGGCGTCGAATGCCGTAAACGTCATTGGCCTTTTGCAGCCTCGCACTCAAGTGCTTCCTTGTATGTCAAGTCTGTCTCAAGGGATCGTGGAAGCTACCTGTTGGATAGTTTGGTAACTGGACGGTGATTGTGAGATTATCAGGGACTAGGGACGCTATTGCAGATTTTAGCATATATGACAAATATGTATATTTCACATTTCATTCGTCATATATTTATTGGCGTATCTTCCCGACACATATTTTAATAATATCTCTAAAGTACTTCCGTCAGTGCAAACATGAGAAATTATCTGACATATAGCGGCTATTGAACTGCGAAACAATCACTAATGCATATATCCCAGATTGCTAATAACCGGAGTGTTAATGCTAGCCTCTCTTCAGCTTATCATTGTCGTTGTTAATTAATGCCCTGCTCTCAAATATCGTCCTCAACTGTAATGAATAGCCAGCAGAAAGTGTCAACCAACACGATTTGGGCTAGTGGTAAGGAAAGGTGGAACTGCAGTTTAGTGTTAAGTGCACTTTCGCCCACATTCCACGTTTACGTAAATTTCCCGGCACTGAAGCAGACAGAATGTGCGAGTGAGATCAACCAAAGATGAGGCCTGCGATTTCAGTACTCCAGCGCATTTCATACTTTCCATATTTCGCTCCATCAACAGTGAGCCGTGCTGCGGCTCGCGTTGGTGCCGTGTGTAGGTTTCAGCCAGACCGTATCGTTTAGTTGGCATGGTTGCGTTGTTTGTCTTCTTCTCGTGTTCACTGGCGCCACTCGATTTCGTAAGCGTTGCCTGTCCGCTAGTGGCAGCAGCGGCGCTTATCGATATGTATTTCTGTTGCCCTATCATTGGAGCGACCTCGTGCCTTTTTCCGTGTGGTGTCAGTGGGGAGTTCGGTTGGGGGCGCAGGAGCAGCGAGGTCCGCGCAGAGCGGCAACACGCTGGAACCGTTGGCGGCGTGTATGGACTTCCGGCTCGAAGGGCAGTGGTCACGAGGGTGCATGACCTCGTAGAAAACGGATCCTGCATGTTTAAGTTGGTTCAAATGGTTCAAATGGCTCTGAGCATTATGGGACTTAACATCTGATGTCATCAGTCCCCTAGAGCTTACAACTACCTAAACCTAACTAACCTAAGGACATCACACACATCCATGCCCGAGGCAGGATTCGAACCTGCGACCATAGCGGTCGCGCGGTTCCGGACTGAAGCGCCTAGAACCGCTCGGCCACATAGGCCGACTGTTTGAGTGCATTGCGATTCGCGTATATAAACCTCCACCATTGTGAAATCTCACGATACTCCATTGATTTGGATTAGTGTCGCTGCTCGTAGTGTCGCCGAGGCGAAAAGCAGTGAGTGGAGTACCTGGGGAGGGCGGATCTGATTAGCCTTCCTGAGCTTCTAATTACTATTTGTTATTTTCAGCTTCTTACATTGTTAAGTTCAACCGCTAACTTCCCAGTTACCTGCCCTGGGGGTTAGTGTGTGTAACGGCAGTGTACATTTCCTCGCCTTGCCACCACTGTCCGGTGAGGCGTGTAAGTTTGACAGCTTCTTGATTGCAGGTTGGGTGGCGTTCTCCTACCTTAGTGCTAGTCATTCCTTCATGTTCCGGGCGCTCTAAGCACAGTATTCTTCGGGCGGAGCCCAGACCGCCGGTTCCGGCTTTGGGGTAATTTTACATCCTGCACTTGTTTTGTTGGATGACAGGTAGCCTCACAAAGATTATCATTAGTTGCTCGTTAGACTGCCACTAGTTCGAGTTACCATCTTGTGATCTGAATGCAACTCTTGGCTGCCTTTCTACTCGCTCGCAAGAGTGTTTTTGGTGTCACCTACTAAGAAGCCGATTCCTAGTGCACAGTCTGTCACTGGCCCTTGTGTTTTATTTCATTACTGTATTATTAAGTGATCATTATTTTTCTCACTTGTTTGGTGTCTTGTTGATTGATTTTTTAAAAATTAACTTTTGCAATGCCATTCGCCGTTTGACAGTATATTTGTTCATTTTTTTTATAATTACCATTTTGGCGTTAAAGGTCTTCAGCCGTGATTGTGGTTACTTGCTTTAAAATTCTGATTGCGACAACATTGGATTATTTTTGAAAAATTATTTACTGTCTGTATTTGATGTATGTTTGTTAAATTTTTTAATAATTGCCATTCTGGGCGTTAAAGGCCTTCAGCCGTGTTAGTGGTTACTTGCCTTAAAATTCTGATCGCGACCACATTGGCCTGTATTCAGAATTATTGACTGTCTGTATTTTAAGAATTTGTAAAATTTTAAATAATTGCGATTTTTCGCGTTAAAGGCCTTCAGCCGTGATTGTGGTTACTTGCCTTAGAATTCTGATTGCGACCTCATTGGCCTGTTTCCAAAAATTATTTATTAGAAATAAATGATTGAAAGTGCAAGGCAAACCAACTGATTCGGGCCTGCCGGCACGGGTGGCCGAGCGGTTCTAGGCGCTACAGTCCGGAACCGCGCGATCGCTGCGGTCGCAGGTTCGAATCCTGCCTCGGGCATGGATGTGTGTGGTGTCCTTAGGTTAGTTAGGTTTAATTAGTTCTAAGTTCTATGGGACTGATGACCTCAGAAGTTAAGTTCAAAATGGTTCAAATGGCTCTGAGCACTATGGGACTCAACTGCTGTGGTCATAAGTCCCCTAGAACTTAGAACTACTTAAACCTAACTAACCTAAGGACATCACACACAGCCATGCCCGAGGCAGGATTCGAACCTGCGACCGTAGCGGTCGTGCGGTTCCAGACTGTAGCGCCTTTAACCGCTCGGCCACTCCGGCCGGCCAGAAGTTAAGTCCCATAGTGCCATTTGATTCGGGCCCCGTCCACAGTCATAACCCATTCCTGCCTTCCTTAGGTTTCAAACTGCCTCGTGGCCGTTACTGTTTAATTCGGTTCCTGTTCTCTGAATATAGTCTACCAAAAATGCAATGTGGTGCAGCATTTGTATACTTACGGACTTCGACTACAAATCAAGGGCCAAAATTCTTGCCAGTGAAGATAATTTCCCGTCTAGGTCACAACTAAAGGAGTAACTAGTTCTCTTTGGCCCACTGAGTCAAACTAGTGTTCTTGACGTATCAGATGTTGCACGAAACTAATTTTTCCTGTCTTCTTTCGTGTGCTAAACACATTTACTAGTCTATGCACGATGAGATAGCAACGTATGCCCTGGTCCGCCAATCTTTCACAGTAGAGTGAATAATTTTCCAATCAATTTGATATCCAAATTAATGACTGGCATAGTTGTGGAAGAGTGCGTCGTAGCATTTATAACGATGCGGGTTACCACACGTCATTACGCTCTAGTGCAGTTCCATTTTGGCATCAGCAGCCTATATCGCATTATACACAGTTTGTGGTTCGCACTGCTGTGAACACGGTTTAGCGATCATTCCCACGAAAATTGGTGGTTCGTTCTGACAACACTGCTAATGAATTTAGATTTGCGGTTTACTTTACGTCTAACAGAAGCGAAACATACTGTCGACAAACAGTCGGTTGTAACAGAGACCAATACACACAGGAAAAAAATTACTTGTTTTATTCTTTAGTCGCAATTTTATATTGTCGAATGACCACACGTTTGGTACGAAGTACCGTCATCCTCCCGTCATACTACGATCAAAATATCACAGTAAATATTTAAAATCTTCTGTAGGAAACATTTAAAAAAGATTATTGAGATGCCCAAACTAGTAGTCTGAATAAAGAAATTTCTCACAATGCAGTGTGGAATATTTTAATCCCTGATGGGCAATAACTCGCGATGGAAATGAAACGTTGAAACATAGCAAAATGTTTTACAGTTGTAGATGGTAAAGACGGTCATGCATTGCTACTAATTGCCGTTAACTTCAACGTGATTTTGAAGATGATTTGGGTGTTAAAGTGATTTTTTTGGGAAGCCTAGTATTTGATTGAAGAAATTTCACTTATAAAATGATACATTATTCGAGGTCGTGGTACGGTTCAGTCAAGGTAATATAAGCAAATACGTTTTTATTTCTAATAGGGATTAACTCTGAACAGAGCGATACAGTTAAATATAATGTTAGATGCGGATTGGCAGGTACATAAGGGTCACATATGTACCAATAATTGCCGGCCGTGGTGGTCTCGCGGTTCTAGGCGCGCAGTCCGGAACCGTGCGACTGCTACGGTCGCAGGTTCGAATCCTGCCTCGGGTATGGATGTGTGTGATGTCCTTAGGTTGGTTAGGTTTAAATAGTTCTAAGTTCTAGGGGACTGATGACCACAGCAGTTGAGTCCCATAGTGCTCAGAGCCATTTGAACCATTTTTGTACCAATAATAATGATTTTAAATGTAACTATCGAAGGTCATTCGAAGGTTGAATTTTGATGTATAGAAAGCCCTTTATGTGACGTCGGATTTGGAAAGAGCAAACAGTGTTTTGAACTTTGTTTTAATTAATGTGTTTATTGGGAAAAATAAATACATCACAGCGAATAAAAGTGATTGTGACATTTACAAGACGGAGAAAACATAACACGTAGATAACTAATTTACGAGTAGATGAATGAGTCCCCTCGCCTCTCATTCCTCGGGATGCGCCTTCCAGTTTGCGTCTAGCATTGTATTTTCCTGTATCCCTCTGTTCTAAATTAATCCCTACTAGAACTAAAAACATATTTGTGTATTTGATCTTTATTGACCTAGCCATGATCTTGAACAGTATATCACTTTTTACGTAAAATTTGCCACTCTTGTTTCACGTATTATTGTTCCTATTATAAAAAATAATTACCCTGAAAATCATGTTCAATGTCACAGTCATTAATAGCTATGTGTGACCCTCTTTGCCACCTATAACTTTCATCTAAAGCATTTTTCTATTGCTCATCTCCCTCCCGAGTTATTCCCCATTACGGATTAAAACGGTTCACTTTTTATGCGACTGTCTGACGATTTTCTTTAGAAAAAATTTTCGAAATGTTTTCTCTATGACGGCTAACGTATGGTACGCAGTGTAACATTAAAAAATAGGCCACCCGTTACCTTTAGCGTGCATCCGCCAAGCACGCTTATGGAAGTAGGTGTATCATACTAACAGTGTATGTCAGTGTTACGCTATAAACAGACGCAAATTGCAACCATAAATGATAAGGGTGCTACGTTTTCTTATTGGTTACGGTGACTCATATTAATGGATAAGCAGTTTTTCGCTTACATTTGCTCACACCGCAAATCTGCTGCTCCTCTTTCCGCAAGTGTGGTACTGCTCTTACTTTTAAGCAATGTCACAAATCTGCAAAAAAGTATTTTGTGCAACTATCAAATTTTTATTGTATCTTATTCTGTCTTGGTGAAAAGTAATCCACGTTATACACACATAAAAAAAAGTTTTGCATCACCCTTGTTCCACTGACTGTGGATATTGTATCACAGACACAGTCCCTTTAACTGTTCAGAGATGTCACTAAACCTGCCTCTCGCTTCCCGCGCCCGGGTTCCCGGGTTCGATTCCCGGCTGGGTCAGGGATTTTCTCTGCCTCGTGATGACTGGGTGTTGTGTGGTTTCCTTAGGTTAGTTAGGTTTAGGTAGCTCTAAGTTCCAGGGGACTGATGACCATAGATGTTAAGTCCCATAATGCTCAGGGCCATTTGAACCATTTTTTGAAACCTGCCCAAATATGTAAACAACCATGCATGAGCAGCCCCTATTATACGGAGGGGGTCAGACAACCGATCAGTTTCAGTCATTCCACCAGGAAGGAGGTACACGGCTCGTATGTAATTCAATCATGCCTTGACGGTCAATACTGCGGTTCGATCTGTTCGCATTGTTACTTTGTGCCAGAAAGGGCTCCCAACAAGGGAAGTGTCCAGGCGTCTCGGAGTGCACCAAAGCGATATTGTTCGGACATGGATACAGAGAGACAGGAACTGTCGATGACATGCCTCGCTCAGGCCGCCTAAGGGCTACTACTGGATGACCGCAACCTAAGGATTATGGCTCGGAGGAACCCTGACAGCAACGCCACCTTGTTGAATAATGCTTTTCGTGCAGCCACAGGACGTCGTGTTACGACTCAAACTGTGCGCAATAGGCTGCATGATGCGCAACTTCACTCCCGAAGTGCGTGGCGAGGTCCATCATTACAACCACAACACCATGCAGCGCGGTACAGATGGGCCCAACAACATGCCGAATGGACCGCTCAGGATTGGCATCACGTTCTCGAGGACCAGGAACAATAGTTATGAACTATCTCGCCTCAGGAGAGAATACAACGATTTTATGATATCCTTCCCAACACTTACAGTGTATACAGTCAGATCGGAAGGAATGCAACGTCATAGTGATAAGTGGGATCATATTACCAAGTTGTTCCATTTTGTAATCAGTGGAATGACATTATACACCCTCTCAACTTCGTTTGCTTCTTTTTGCCAGGAAGTGTATATTGACAGCCTAAGAGGACATAACGACCTTCGTTAAATATTTTATTGTTACTCTTGTTACTCTTTTATATTTGGAACACAGGCTATTCGCTATTTTAGCAGAGTACCTTGTCAGCGGCAAAAACATACTTTAGAAACAATTATTTGTATAATTATTTGTGTTCCAACTGGACTGCAAAGTAAAGAGGAATCAACAAACAAATTTGCCCTTAAAAGTAGCTCTTTATGTTGACCTAAATGTAGTCGCTGTTATGTTATGGAATTATCTTTTGGGGCAGTGCTACAGACTTTCCTACTGACTTTATTGGCCAAACAGCGCTCCGGGCGTGTTCCTGCGTAGCGCTGCTAACACAGCGGAGAATGGGTCTGAGGGATGAGGAGGAACAGGAAAATGAAGGCTGCATCCGGACGTCGCTAGAGCAAAGCAGTCGAGTTGTCAGACGCCATGTTGTTTGTTGACAGCACTGTTTGCATTAAATCAAATTTACGTTCAGCGTTTGTAATACTGTGGCGTCTATATACTCGTCAAAAAAAAATTAATAAATAAAAGGAAAGGGGCGAAGCCTCATTGTCCAATGCCGAGTGGCAATTACGTTACTTTTTCGTATCGGCTGAAGGCCTTACGAAGTTCTTAATATTGTGTCGCACTACTATGAGCTTGAAATACACTTACTGGAGCGTCATTACAATGGTGGACTTGTTTCTGACGAAAGACAGTGATTGCTGGACGAACTGGAAGGTGGACATTTGGAAAAAAACTGAGATAACGGTTAGTATAGTGCTAACAAAACATTTTATGATTGACGTCACGAGTTATTCGAATTCATTAAGAGTCTTAATGCTAGAGGACAACCATTTTGTAACAGATATGGCGGAAAAGATTGATGCTGTTGAAAAAAGTCAGCTAATCCTATGAAAAAAGTCACCTTCATGTTCCTGACATAGAAACTTTCCTGTAATTCAAGGATGTCATTTGTGGACCAAACACGACTGACTGCGTTTCAGTAATTGAAACGTTTCATTACGATATCTCAAAGAATTTCGAAGACACTGCACGACTAAAGACGTGCACTATCTGAGATAAGAGACCGAGAATCATCTGTCAGATAATGCCGGCGTCCCCCGGAAACGTTGCAATAAAAGACAACGGCCAATCCTTCCAACACCGGAAAAGCAAAAAGAATGGGCTCTTCTCAGAGCCAACTCTGACGATTGCAAGCCTAAACGTAGAGGGTATCACCAAAAACAAAAAAACGAATCATATCACAACTTTGCTGCGCGCACAAATGGGACATACTGTGTATACGAGAAACACACAAGAAAGAAGGGGCAATAAGACCAGAAATAGAAGGAATGATATTAGCCATAGAAAATCCACATCCTAAGTATGGCAGCGCTGTCTTCACAAAACCTGAGATGGCCATAATATCAACTAACAGAAGTACATACAATAACATAGAATTACTGACTGTCAAGTGTAGCACCTTCACCGTAACGTCAGTATACAAGCCGCCCGGAGAGAAGTTCAACTTGACTTTGCCGCCAAACTTCAACAACCAGAAAACACAGTTCATCTTAGGAGACTTCAACTGCCACAGCACATCATGGAGCTACAAACATATAGACGACAATGGACATAAATTAGAGCAGTGGGCGGAAATAAGTAACTTATCCCTGATCCATGACCCCAAGCTACCATGCTCGTTCAGCAGAAAAATCTGGAAGCGCGAATACAATCCTGATATTTGTTTTGTAAGCGCAAACGTGGAAGACCGATGCTTAAAAACTGCACACGCACCTCTTCCTAAAACACAACACCGACCTATCGGAATCCAAATATAAGCTGCTTTGAGAACAACGAAAATACCATTCCGCAGACGCTTCAACTTTAAAAAAGCTAAATGGACAGAATATGCTGTGGAACTCGGTGCAGAAATAAAAAACCTACACCCAATTCCAGAAAATTATCAAACTTTCGTAGAGACCCTCCAAACGATTTCTCGAAGACACATAGCCCGAGGCTGCAGAGAGCATTTCATCCCAGGTCTCTCTGATGAATCAAAGAACATCCTAAGGGAGTACGAAATGCTTTACGAACAGGACCCCTTCAGTGAAGAAGTAGTCCAATGTGGAGAAACACTAATGGAAATGATTAGTGAATCAAGACAAAGGAAATGGGTCGAAACTCTGGAATGAATGTATATGACCCACAGCAGCAAAGTCGCTTGGAACTTAATAAAAAAACTTAATTGTGACTTTGGGACAGCTACGCAATGCTCTTCAGTAACACCCAGTCAAATTGCCCATCAGCTCCTACTAAATAGAAAACTCAAAAATAAATGTCAGAAAATAAAAATCAGCAGAATTCAGTGTCAAGCATGTTCGAAATACCATTTACCATGAAAGATCTTACTCATGGAATGAACTCAATGAAAAGCGGGAAAGCAGCGGGAGCCGACGATATATGCGTGGAACAGATCAAACAGCTCGGACCTAGTGCCAAGCAATGGATCCTGCAGCTCTTTAATCATTGCTTAAAAACGTGTTAGATCCCAAAGATGTGGAGGAAATCAAAGGTAGTGGCGCTACTAAAACCTGGGAAACACGCAGGTCAACCGAAGAACTACCGCCAAATAGCACTCCTGTGCCATCTGTACAAACTATACCAACGAATAATCCTAAACCGCATAACAAATATCGCAGACCAAAAGCTCATTCCCCAACAGGCTGGATTCAGACCCGGGAAATCATGCACCAGTCAAATCCTAGCACTTACAGAACACATAGAGGAAGGGTTTGAAAACAAACAAATAACAGGTGTAGCATTGGTGGACTTAAGTTCTGCATACGACACCGTCAACCACAGAAAGCTCATGGAAAAACTGTACTGTACATTTAAGGATCATCAGTTCACAAAAATCATTGAATATCTACTGAAAAACAGACAGTTCTATGTAATGCTGGACGGAAAAATAAAAGCCGATGGCGTCGACAAAAGAACGGTCTCGCCCAGGGCAGTGTGCTGGCCCCCCTACTATTTAACCTATACACTAATGATCAACCAACACCGGAAGGTACTACCCATTTCTTGTATGCCGATGATCTGGCCATTACAGCGCAAGGAAATAGCTTCGAGGTTGGACCATACGGACAAACCAACATACCTTGGTGTCGTGATGGGTAGATCACTGACGTACAGATATCACTGTGAAAAAACCTGCCAAAAAGTTGCTGCCAGGAACAATATTTTAAGAAAACTGACGAACAGTAAATGGCGAGCTAGTCCGACTGTATTACGAACAACTGCTCAAGCACTTTGCTTCTCCACGGCAGAATATGCATGCCCTGCATGGTCCCGATCCACACATGCCAAAAAACTCACTACAGTCCTTAATGAAACATGTCCTGAATCCCAAAGAATTGCGCACGAACATACAGAAAATTTAAACAGATTTTCGACGAGAGCCACCCGCTGCATGGTTCTTCATGTGGACGTAGCAGACTTAGATCCCGCAAGAGATTTCTCACTAGTGAATTGAACTAGCCTCCGAAGGACTACCCTGCCTCACGAGAAATACCCAGCGGCAGTACATCAAGCTGGAAGATTTGGAGAACACTGAACCGCATCAGAACAAGCGTAGCACCAGTTAAAGCAAACCTAGTCAAATGGGGCTTCAAGGACGAAGGAGACAACAAATGCGACTGTGGTGAAGTTCAGGATATGGAACACCTTCTACAGTGTTCCATCTGCCCTACAAGGTATACCCTTGACAAACTATGGCTTGAGAAGAGAGAAACATTGGACTTGGCCCGACATTGGGCTGAAAGGCTTTGAAACAAATCTCCGGACACGAAAAAGTAAAGTAAGTGTGAGACCTCTCCCACTTTTTGCTGCTAACGTACCTCATTACTCCTAACTTCAACCCATAGACACAATGCGTGCGACACATCTCAGCGACTTGTTCTCCACTCCAGAAATTTACAAGAATTTTACAAAATGTTACACCAAGGGCAATCTCTGGCCTGTATAGTTCCAGATATATTACGTATTCTAAACCTGAAACGTATAAAACATCACATACACCCTCTCAACTTCGTTTGCTTCTTTTTGCCAGAAAGTGTATATTGACAGCCTTTTGTAGTTCTGCTTATCATATTAGCACTAACTAACGTATTTATTTCATGAAGAATAAAAGTTATTGTTTTAGCTGAGAAATAAAAGGCCCGCCGGAGTGGCCGAGTGGTTCCAGGCCCTACAGTTTGGAACCGCACGACCGCTACGGTCGCAGGTTCGAACCCTGCCTCGGGCACGGATGTGTGTGATGTCCTTAGATTAGTTAGGTTTAAGTAGATAAAGTTCTAGGGGACTGATGACCTCAGAAGTTAAGTCGCATAGTGGTCAGAGCCATATGAACCATTTTTTGAGAAATAAAATGTTGAAGAGAAGCACACATGATAAAACGCTGCCTATAAAAGTATCCTGCAATATTCGCCTCTTAGATGTAGTCGCATTGTGTTGCAAATACGGAATTTTAAGCATTCCGCGTGTGCAGCCTTTAGCATACAGCCGTCTCACTGCCACACCTGCTCTGAATAGGGCAGTGGCTGGGGAAGCCGGAGTGCTGAGCACACACGGACGGCTACGTTAGCCGAGTGCGCTCTGCGAGCGCAACCCTTGGCCACTACTGATTTAACGGAAACGTGGGCTAAGAATAGTCGACCTGTAAGCTTTCACTAGCTGAAAATTGATTGATTAAGCGCTGTGCCCTCCTAATTTTAGAGCGGTTATATTGTGGTTCCAGTGTTCTACCCATACCAACGAGATGTACGGCAATACAATAATACCGCTATTGACATTCCTAATGCCAGTTATATTTGTTATAAATAGCAAATACCGCACTCAAGTGCAGAATTAATTATAACTATTGCAATAAAATTATATAAATCTCCCATTCTGCGAAAACTAGCTAATTACAGATTACATTAATGGAGCTAACTAAATACAACTCTGATACCCATTTGCCCTTCTCTATCGTCCCTAATGTAATGACGGAAAGAAAATCGCAACACCGAGAAAGAGTTGTGGGGCATACACGAAAGCTGGCGTGTTTCTACAACTGAAAGATGATGTCTGCTCAAATTCACGCCAGTTAAATTAGAATATCGCCGACAGCGCCACTACGAGAATGTAAATCTGGTGTGTTTTAAATACACGTTTTAACGGTCGTTAGCGTTACTTTCCTTTGAGACTGGATGTGGAGAGTTGATACGATATTGCGGTGTTATTCTGATTACGATTCAAAGTTCCTTTCGACATGAACGCATATTCAAATGAACTTTGCATCGTATTCAGAATAACACATGCACTGCAACATCGTTTTTACATACTGATGCCGGGCGATTTTTATGTACAACGTTTGAACTGTGCTGGAATATACACTACTAGCCATTAAAATTGCTACACCATGAAGATGACGTGCTGCAGACGCGAAATTTAACCGACAGGAAGCAGACGCTGTGATATGCAAATGATTAGCTTTTCAGAGCATTCAAACAAGGTTGGCGCCGGTGATGACACCTACAACGTGCTGGCATGAGGAAAGCTTCCAACCGATTTCTCAGACACAAACAGCAGTTGGCCGGCGTTGTCTGGTGAAACGTTGTTGTGATGCCTCGTGTAAGGAGGAGAAATGCGTACCGTCACGTTTCCGACTTTGATAAAGGTCGGAATGTACCCTGTCGCGATTGCGGTTTGTCGTATCGCGACATTGCTGCTCGCGTTGGTCGAGATACAATGACAGTTAGCAGAATATGGAATAGGTGGGTTCAGGAGGCTAACACGGAAAGCCATGCTGGATCCCAACGGCCTCGTATCACTAGCAGTCGCGATGACAGGCATCTTATGCACATGGCTGTAACGGATAGTGCAGCCGCGTCTCGATCCCTGAGTCAACACATGGGGGACGTTGGCAAGACAACAATGATCTGCACGAACAGTTCGATGACGTTTGCAAAAGCATGGACTATCAGCTCGGAGACCATGGCTGCGGTTACCCTTGACGCTGCATCACAGACAGGAGCGCCTGCGATGGTGTACTCAACGGCGATCCTGGGTGCACGAATGACAAAACTTCGTTTTTTCGGATGAATCCAGGTTCTGTTTACAGCATCATGATTGATGCATCCGTGTTTGGCGACATCGCGGTGAACGCACATTGGAAGCGTGTATTCGTCATCGCCATACTGGCGTATCACCCGGCGTGATGCTATGGGGTGCCATTGGTTACACGTCTCGGTCAATTCTTGTTCGCATTGACGGTACTTTGAACAGTGGACGTTACATTTCAGATGTGTTACGACCGGCGGCTCTACCCTTCATTCGATCCCTACGAAACCCTACATCACAGCAGGATAATACACAACCGCATGTTGCAGGTCCTATACGGGCCTTTCTGGATACGGAAAATGTTCGAATGCTGCCCTGGCAGCACATTCTCCAGATGTGTCACCAACTGAAAACGTCTGGTGAATGGTGGCCGAGCAGCTGGCTCGTCAAAATACGCCAGTCACTACGCTTGATGAACTGTGGTATTGTGTTGGAGCTGGATGGGCAGCTGTACCTGTACACACCATCCTAGCTCTGTTTGACTCAATGCACAAGCGTATCAAGGCCGTTATTACGGCTGGAGGCGGTTATTCTGAGTACTCATTTCTCAGGATCTATGAACCCAAATTGCGTGAAAATGTAGTCACATGTCAGTTCTGGTATAATATATCTGTCCAATGAATACTCGTTTATCATCTGCATTTCTTCTTGGTGTAGGAATTTTAATGGCCAGTAGTGTACATAATGGATGTACGAATACAGGTCGTAGAAGTGTGTTTGACGACATATAAGCATTTGTGTCTGGCCGTGAGTCGTGTCCGAATAGCCAAATGGTAAGGCGGACGGTCGTGAAAAGCAGTATATCCGGGTTACAGTCCCGTTCAGGCATAGATTTTCACTGTCGTCATTCCATTCTGCAGTTGATGTGTCGTTATTCGCAGTTTCGAATACACTTAACGTGGTGAGTTGATGAGACAACAATGCGTTTAAAGGGACAAAGACGCCATTATGAAGAACTCACTGAGTTTGATCGAGGTCGTGTAATAGTGCAACGAGAAGTTCGTTCTACGATATTGCAGAAAAACTTTGCAGGAATGTAGCCACTGTGCATGATTGCTGGTAGCGGTGGTCACGAGAATGAACGGTCTCAAGAAGACCGTGCTCCGGATGGCCACGCGGCACTGCCGAGAGGAAAGACCACTGTGGTCGACTTGTGACTCTGGCGCTCCGTAATGCATCCGCAGCAGCAAGCTGAGAAGCAGTTGTCACACACAGCGAGACAATGAAATGATGATGATGATGATGATGATGATCGTATGGCATTGTTGGCCGGGAGTCACTATGCGGGAAAGTTCGGCCGCCGTATCGTAAGTTCTTCTTAGCTGACACTACTTCGGTGACTTGCGAGTCAACTCTGATGATGAAACGATGATGAAGGACACACAACACCCAGTCATCACGAGGCAGAGAAAATCCTCAGCCCCGCCGGGAACCGAACCCGGGACCCCGTGCGCAGGAAGCGAGAACGCTACTGCAAGACCACGAGATGCGGACGGACGATGAATTGTTACAAATCGATTACTTAGAGAGCAGCTCCGAGCCAGAGACGCTGTAGCGTGCATTGCGCTAGCAGCAAACCACCGCCATTTGCAACTTCAGTGGTGTTACTCGAGGGCTCACTGGAAGGCAGGATGGACGTCTGTTGCGTCTTCTGATGAAAGTTGGTTCTGCCTCGGTGCCAGTAATGGCCGTGTGTTTGTTAGAAGGAGGCCAGTTCAGGGCATGCAACCAACCTGTCTGAGGCCTAGATACACCGTATCTGCACTTGGTGTTATGGTCTTCGGAGCGATTTCGTATGATAGCAGGAGCACTCTAGTGGTTATCACACGCACCCCGACTAAAAATCTGTTGCTACCACCAGTTCTGCTGCCATTCATGAACAGCATTCAAATGGTTCAAATGGCTCTAAGCAGTATGCGACTCAACATCTGAGGTCATCAATCACCTACACTTAGAAACTAAATAAACCTAAAGACCTTAAGAACATGACACAAATCGGTGGCCGAGGCAGGATTCGAACCTGTGACCATAGCAGGCGCGCAGTTCCAGACTGAAGCGCCTAGAGCCGCTAGGCCACAGCGGCCGGCGACAGCATTCCACGATGTGATTTCCAACAGGATAACGTTTGCTCACGTACGGCTGTTGTAGCCCAACGTGCTCCACAGAGTGTCGACATGTTGCCTTGTCCT
The DNA here is from genome assembly GCF_023898315.1 of Schistocerca nitens. Lineage (NCBI taxonomy): Eukaryota > Metazoa > Arthropoda > Insecta > Orthoptera > Acrididae > Schistocerca > Schistocerca nitens. The sequence continues at coordinate 429,652,416 of NC_064622.1, forward strand.
GCTCCATCACCAGATATCCCTCCGGTCGACCACATATGGGACATCACTGGGCTACAGTATCATCCACAAACAGCATTAACTGTTCCTACATTCGCCTACTTACGAACCCATGCCACATCCTGACATCCGGCACGTGTACAACACAATGCATGCATATTTGTATCCTTGAATTTAACATTCTGGTGGTTGTACCATTTATTAACATACCAGTACTTCACATTCTCAAATTTTATTACTCTACATTAACCCAGATAGTCCTGAATTATTTGTTTTTCAAAATTGATTTATATCTTATCTACATTCATTCACAAGGTTATAAGGAAGAAAGTAAAAACAATTTTGAGTATTTATTTTTATTTAGTATTTCCAAAAATGGGCGTCCATCCAGAAGGACGTCAGGACAATAAGGGAACATGTTTTTAAACTATATGACATTGCACAATTAACTTGTTTTTGTTTTTATACTTTCAAATAAACATAAATAAATTTGAATTATGGGCTAAAACAGCTAATAAATTCAAAAAACAAAGAAAATAACCTATACACATATTTCATGCACTAGTATGATAAGACAAAAAGCAACAAACATGAAGTGGTTCGTCACCTTTTACGCACATAGTAGTAGTTTTTTTGTGGCAACTTCGACATTTCAGCTGCTTCTTCTTTTTTGTTATCTCGTCAATTGGTAATTCAGCAACATAATGTTCTCTTCCATCAAATCTAGAATCTAGTTTTGCTCTCTTACTAGGACATCCTCTGCTGGTAGTGACTCTTTTGTTACTTTCAAGAATTGCAGTGACAATTCGACGACGAAATGTCAGATGATCTATGGGTTATTCGTTGTGCTTGTAAAGACCCCAGGCATTTTGCTCTGCAATGTCTACAAAATGTGCAGTGAACGGGAAATACCGTTTTTCCCTCTTATAGAGCATCTATATAGGGATTCATTTTGGTCAGTTCGATCTATGCCTCCCATATGAGTATTGTAGGAGTGTAATAAGTTAGGTTGAAGCACGCTAATTCTTTTCTTTTGTTCCCTGGAAAATCTTGCTACAGAGCGTAGTGGTTGCACTCTGTCAAAGTACAGTAACAACATTGTTGTCATTCCAACGTACAGTGGAAATCCCGGATGCTGAGTCAGAACTAATTTCATATGATCCTCTATTTTCTTTTATCATTTTATCTACAAATGATAGAGTATAATTCTTAACGCTGTTTCCTCTTATTGTTCCAGTTGCTTCCACGCCCCTCTTTTTTAGGTCATGTAGCGCCGGTACATTGAGCTGACTTGCTGGTAATTTACCTACACTTGGATTTTCTTCAGCACTCGAATCTTCATCTGTTACGTCATCAGTTGAATTTAGAGGAGGGTGTAATGTTACATTCACACCAGTATTAGGTATTTCCTCATCTTTTGATTCTAACATGTCCAAACGTTCCATAAGTGTACATCGTTTTCTGTGAATACAAAATGACAACACATTACCCTGACGTCCTTCTGGAAGGACGGCTGAAAACATTATTGAATTACAACTGACGAAAACTTTCAATCGTAATATGTGCCCATAAATAATATAGATTAACTCTTTAAGATATTATATGAAAAGTTTCAGAATTATTGACGCAATATGAAAGAAAATATACATACCCATCGATGACAAGGTCAGTTAGTTCATCCATGGTAAAATCGGCACTATTTTCAAGACACAGTTTCTCACTCACTATGAACGACAGCGTCAAACTGACTGTCGCAGTGCGCAACTGACTATGCCTACTTCATATAACAATGCGTCACAGTCCGTTGCAACAATGCGTTATTCGCAAAAATAAATAATTTCAACAGTGAGTTACGTCGTCCTTCCAGAAGGACGTCAGGGTTATCTGGGTTTATTTTTCGGTGTTGCGATTCTCTTCTCTCAGCGCAGCTCACAGCAGCAGCATCAACGACCACCTTGCATTTTCCCAAATCAATCCGCGCTGGGTCTGTAGATGTCACATTGCGATTGGTCAGTTAGGCTATGGACACGGAGCTGCATCTGCAGGGGAGTGGGCAGGTGTTACGTTGAGTGGCGGAGTCGGGCCCGGAGCGCCACTGTCAGCTGTACGGGGCCGCCTGGTCGGCCACCAGCTGCCGGGACAACAGGTGGTTGGCGGTGGGGCCCTCCCACGCGCCACGCGGTCTGCTGACGTCCGTGTGGAAAGTATCGCGCCTTGCCAATCGATGCAGCCGTCGCATGCTGCCCCGGAAAACCCCCTACACATGTTCCAGCCCTGGTCCGTTTTCCACGAATACGCAGCTAGCGAGGTCGATCGCTGGAGAGCTATTGGCTCTTAACTAGAACGCTGTGCTAAAGGCCTTGCCGCAGTAGTAACACAGGTTCCTGTCAGATCACCGAAGTTAAGCGCTGTCGACCTGTGCCAGCACTTGGATGGGCGACCGTTTGAGTCTATCGAGTGCTGTTGCCAAGCTCGGTTCACTCAGCCCGTGTGAGGTCGATTCAGAAGCTACTTGACCGACACTTAGTGGCCGCGGTGACGCAAACCGACAACGGCCAGGATTCCTGTGTACTGACTCTCCATATCCGCGTCCAATGTCGCCTAGACGCTGAGGGTGACACGGCGGTCGATCGGTAACTTTTGGATTTCCGAGGCCTGTTCGTATGTAGTATAGAACACAGTGGGTTGGCGACCGCCATCTGCAGTTATGCTACCGGTCAAAAATTTTCAATGACCCCCTGAAGGAGGTTCAAAGTGGTTCAAATGACCCTAAGCACTTTGGGACTTAACATCTGTGGTCATCAATGCCCTAGACTTAGAAGTACATAAACCTAACCAAGGACATCACACACATCCATGCCCGAGGCAGGATTCGAACCTGCGACCGTAGCAGCAGCGCGGTTCCGGACTGAATCGCTTAGAACCGTTCGGCCCCCGGGGCCGGCCCCACAAGTAGGGGCTACAACTTTTTGAATATTCTATTATATCTCCATTCTAATAATATAACTAGTATAAACATGTAAAGAGTAACCACCTATGTTGTACATTTGACTGTTCGCCTAGAGAGGCGCTGATGAGTACTCACGGCAACACGTACGTGCCTTTTCCAAGACGGTTCCATTCGACCGGGGCTCTTTCCTTCTACTGTCTGTGTGTAAGGTGGTCATGTCAGTTTCGTTTTTGTACTTTATCGATGTGTACGTCAGAAAGAGAGAGAGAGAGAGAGAGAGAGAGAGAGAGAGAGAGAAATAAAGTTACGTTACTGTTAAACAGTCCTTGGTCTTATGGTGACACAGTCTTTGCCTATGCGCAGTCTGGTTCATTCTTAGTTGAAGTGTGGCAGGTGATGGACGCATGTAGTTGTGCTGTGTGCTCTTGTGATTTTATGTGTTAGATGAAGAAAGGACAGCAAGGAGGATTATGACGTAGACAATGAAAAGTGAAAAGAATATAAATTTGGTTAATGTGATTGTTTTTGAAGAGAAGTAGTTTGAGGTAATACTGCAGCACTGCGCACCTAATTGGTAGTAATGATTAATGCTAGCTAGTTAACTTGCACAGAGATTAGGGAAAGACCATCCCACTTCCCTTGCATTTACATATTAGCTGACTAAGCTGTTTGATTTTTATAGAAATTGAGCCGTGGCGAGCTGGCGCCAGTCTTATTTTGTTCATGTATCGTTGAGATTGACTGTGGTTGAGGTAAGCTATCTTTACTTTTCGCGAGTCTTGAGACTTGGCAGGTGAACCGAGTTGGTTGTTAGCCTTCGACGGGTAACCCTCGAGATTTCGTGACATTCGCGGGGAGACGAGTGTCAACGGCTGCCGAACAAGCGTGATGACCGTTACATGCTGTGGTGTGAAATTGGTTGGGCGTTTTGCCGACATGGGCAGCTTGGTGATACAAGTTCTGTGACTTCACTGGGAACAAAATTTGAAGGGAAGCGGTAAAGCTGTTGACCCAGCTCCCTCGTATTGTGTGTCCGTTATGGAGTAACTCGTCGTAATTGTTTGTTCACCGACGCACTCAGAGATTTTAAACTTTATTATTATGGTGAGACTTAAGACGGTGTGGAAGAGCTCAGTTGGTCTAGTTAAATGGTGGCCGTTATTTGAAAATTTTCTCGGTTTTACTAGTGCTTTGTGTCTCTTGCAATCAAATGATTTTATGTTGCCGTTTTTAAAGCATGCACGTTATTAATACAATTGTTTATGTGTAAGTGAGTCAAAGGTTCTGCCGAATGTTTCCATGTTTCAGAGTTATTGGAATGTCTTTATGATGGGGCAGAAACTTTTGATTGTGCCAGCGCGTTAGCAGGGAGTGAAATGTGAGCCGAGGTCTAGGCATCGTTAGGTTAGTTAGGTTTAAGTAGTTCTAAGTTCTAGGGGACTGATGACCTCAGATGTTAAGTCCCATAGTTCTCAGAGCCATTTGAACCAACTTAATGACAGAGAGATTAAATATTTATTTCGATGGTCAATTTAGTTTGTACGATGTGCTTGTACGTAGAAGTGAAGTATATAGGTTTTCTCATGGGTGATCGAAAAATCTTGACTGGGAGCGTATGTTCGCATAATAATTTAGGTAGCAGGCTTCGTCAGCCCTGAAAAGGGCATCCTTATGTTTCATAAGGTGTCTGGTAACGTGTGAAATGTTTCTAGCGAGGATAGTTGATAGTTTGGAAAGATTGCCCAGTATGTAGGAAGTCAGTGCATGAGCCAAAGTGATTTTACCATCTTTTGAATGATTCTCTTGAAAACGCTAATCCCAGTATGTAGGAAGTCAGTGCATGAGCCAAAGTGATTTTACCATCTTTTGAATGATTCCTTCGAAAACGCAACACTAGGTTTCATTTCCCATACTCGTTAGATTCGAACTTATGCTTCGTCTCTAGGGATTTCGATCCTAAATATACTTTCTCGTGCTGTATTTTTAGCATTTTGCCCAGTAGCAACTTACCAGAATACTGTAATATGTTTTGAAAGGAGTTTTGGTGGAATGGCCACAACCAATTCCATCGGTCCCGCAGGAATGTCGACTACCTGACTTCATCGCTGCGCCGTGGCTTACCTGAAAGAAAATAAAGCACATTTTAGGTGCAAGTATTGGTGCAGAGATAAATAAATACAGGGGAATTATAATAGATATTTTTCATGTTTTACATCGATGAGTTGTTGGATAGTAGTATCAGCAATCTCAGATGATCTCGATGACACAAAAGAGTGGTGATAAATTCTTAACTTAAAGAAATCTAAATTCACGATCTATAGATAACTGTATCAGTCCTTTGCTGCAGATTGATGAGTAACAACTGAATACGATTATACGGGGTGTTATAAAAATATGTTCGGCAGTTGCAATGTGTAGAGATATATGCAGTTGAACCATCATATTAATTCAGTTGTAAGACAGGAAAACTGCTGACTTCCATTCATTTATAGGATTCTCAACGTTGCCTACAAAAGAGCTTTCTCCAAAAAGCTACTGCTCGATCCGTACTGTTGGAGAGTGTGACGTAATATATATATATATATATATATATATATATATATATATATATATATATATATATATAGGGTGTTTCAAAAATGACCGGTATATTTGAAACGGCAATACAAACTAAAGGAGCAGCGATAGAAATACACAGTTTGTTGCAATATGCTTGGGACAACAGTACATTTTCAGGCAGACAAACTTTCGAAATTACAGTAGTTACAATTGTCAACAACAGATGGCGCTGCGGTCTGGGAAACTCTATAGTACGATATTTTCCACATATCCACCATGCGTAGCAATAATATGGCGTAGTCTCTGAATGAAATTACCCGAAACCTTTGACAACGTGTCTGGCGGAATGGCTTCACATGCAGATGAGATGTACTGCTTCCGCTGTTCAATTGTTTCTGGATTCTGGCGGTACACCTGGTCTTTCACGTGTCCCCACAGAAAGAAGTCACAGGGGTTCATGTCTGGCGAATAGGGAGGCCAATCCACGTCGCCTCCTGTATGTTTCGGATAGCCCAAAGCAATCACACGATCATCGAAATATTCATTCAGGAAATTAAAGATGTCGGCCGTGCGATGTGGCCGGGCACCATCTTGCATAAACCACGAGGTGTTCGCAGTGTCGTCTAAGGCAGTTTGTACCGCCACAAATTCACGAAGAATGTCCAGATAGCGAGATGCAGTAATCGTTTCGGATCTGAAAAATGGGCCAATGATTCCTTTGGAAGAAATGGCGGCCCAGACCAGTACTTTTTGAGGATGCAGGGACGATGGGACTGCAACATGGGGCTTTTCGGTTCCCCATATGCGCCAGTTCTGTTTATTGACGAAGCCGTCCAGGTAAAAATAAGCTTCGTCAGTAAACCAAATGCTGCCCACATGCATATCGCCGTCATCAATCCTGTGCACTATATCGTTAGCGAATGTCTCTCGTGCAGCAATGGTAGCGGCGCTGAGGGGTTGCCGCGTTTGAATTTTGTATGGATAGAGGTGTTAACTCTGGCGCATGAGACGATACGTGGACGTTGGCGTCATTTGGACCGCAGCTGCAACACGGCGAACGGAAACCCGAGGCCGCTGTTGGATCACCTGCTGCACTAGCTGCGCCTTGCCCTCTGTGGTTGCCGTACGCGGTCGCCCTACCTTTCCAGCACGTTCATCCGTCACGTTCCCAGTCCGTTGAAATTTTTCAAACAGATCCTTTATTGTATCGCTTTTCGGTCCTTTGGTTACATTAAACCTCCGTTGAAAACTTCGTCTTGTTGCAACAACACTGTGTTCTAGGCGGTGGAATTCCAACACCAGATAAATCCTCTGTTCTAAGGAATAAACCATGTTGTCCACAGCACACGTGCACGTTGTGAACAGCACACGCTTACAGCAGAAAGACGACGTACAGAATGGTGCACCCACAGACTGCGTTGTCTTCTATATCTTTCACATCACTTGCAGCGCCATCTGTTGTTGAAAATTGTAACTACTGTAATTTCGAAAGTTTGTCCGCCTGAAAATGTACTGTTGTCCCAAGCATATTGCAATAAACGGTGTATTTCTATCGCTGCTCGTTTAGTTTTTATTGCCGTTTCAAATATACCGGTCTTTTTTGAAACACCCTGTATATATATATATATATATATATATATATATATATATATGTGTGTGTGTGTGTGTGTGTGTGTGTGTGTGTGGGACGTCGAGTTCATCAACATATGTAACTGCTCGCACGAAAGTGTTCGAGTTGTTGTTTTCTCCACTGGAAAGGAACGGAAGGAAGGGAGAATGGCGTTTTAGGTTTTAACGCATTGTGGACGAAAAGATCAACAGAGATGCAGAAACAGAAAGAAATCGTCATAGATGCTACAATGAAAGATACTCTCCGCCTAACAACTCAGAGCGTTTCACGGAGTATAGATGTAGAAATGCCCACCCATCAAACGATTTGCCTAGTGATGCTCAGAATTACCGAAGTGCAACGTATGTTACGTTACTTCTACACTGACCTAAATAAATTAGGCTTCCGAAACACCTCGGTAGAAGAAAAGAGGGCGATAGATTAGGAATTAACTTTCTGAGAAGAAAGAGGTACTTAGAGACAGGGCAGGAGCTCCAAATGAACAAGAATACAGAAAGTTTTTCAAAGGAACCATCCCGGCTTTCGTCTCACCTTATAGGTAGAATTTTATCTTACCATCCATCCAATCGCATAATCAGCACCAGAATTATGAGATCATGAAGATGTGTAAACCTTGTGGCCAACCCTTTTCCGACGGCTTTTAATCTGTTTAAATGTTAATTACTGTTGTCTCGCATCTTGAAGAGCTACCGTCCCGTCTATGTTCTTTTCATAAGTTTCTTCTCAACAATCATCGCAGTAAGAGGTCTAAATGAAAACCGAATGGGAAAAGTACGAGAACTGGTCTACAAAGATTCATACTGATTTTTCCTTTAGCATTTCCTGTCTGTACCATAAATATTTAAAAAGACTGGGTTTTTGTGTATAACGTCCATAGGCAGCAGAAATTTCTTATTAGTAGGTTGATAGTAATGCTCTGTTTTGTAGACGCTCTTTGCATTTCGCATACCAAGCAGTGGAGGTGACGCTAGAGGAGCAGTAAGGAGCAGTAATCTTCTGTGTTCATTTAAACTACCCGGCCTCTGAAACTTAAGAAAACCTACAGCAAGCGTACGGTGAAGATGCAGAACCTCGTGCATCAGTGTTGTGGTGGTTCAAGGACTTCAAAGAAGGTCAATCTGAGTTAATGCAAGATAGACCTAGTGTTTTGGCTCCTGCTGTGATTGTCAGTGAGCTTCGGCGAATAACGTTACGTAACCCCAGTGAAGTGTACAGAATTTCGTGTGGCAGTCTCTTTACGTTCCTGCGTTACCATCTCCACGAGAGCCGTGTTTGTGTCCGTTGCGTGTCACGTTTGTTGACACCCGAACAAAGTCTTTAGCGCTGGAGGCTTGCCGTGAGGTGCTGTGTCTGTCTGTTGATGGAGGGAATGCGTTTCCGGAATCGATTATCACCATTGATGAGTCATACTAGTAGCGTTATGATCCTGAAGGAAAACGAGCCATCACTGTGTGCGAATCGCCAAGTTCCCAAACACTAAAGCGGACGAAAGTTGTTTCACCTGCATGGAAGGTCACTGTGATCATATTTCTTGACCCCCAAGGAATGATTTACTAGTAAGCATTTCTGCCTCACACTACTGTTACGACACATCAGTATTGGCTAAACTGAGGAAACAGATTGCAAGAAAATGACCAGGACAGGGTGGCATCTTCATCATGGCAATGCGCAGCCTCGCGTCGCATATTGAATCGTGCAATTTCTGGCTCACTTCAACAGTGCCTTTGTACCACATCCACCTTCTATCCCCTATGTTACGCACTGTGATTTATTTATTCCCATCACAAAAACCAGAGCTTCGAGGCATTCGATTCGAGAACTGTGAAGCTGTACTCAAGAAAAGTGAGGCGATTCTCGACGACCTGACAAAGAATGGCCTGCACCATGTGTTCGAGGGCTGACAGAAACGCGATAAAAAGTGCTTCAAGTAGGACTGGAGTACTTTAAAAAAGATAATGTAAATACTGAAATGGAGTATTAACATCTGTGAAAAAAGAAATCTGTCTCAGTCTTTGATGATCAGCCGTCGTATGTTACTAGTACGAAAAACAAAACTAGGGCCCTAGGCTTTAGTATCCGACTACACTAACAATTTTTAGTCCCATAAAGGAACGCAAAAAGCACAAAATGTTAATTAAAATGATCGAATGATTGTCGTAGCTTCTAGAAGAGATTTAAAAACTGCACTCTGCCCAAAGTTACTGAAAATAAATCGTGAATGTATTCATAAAAGTTAATTAGAAAAAGTAACAACCGATCACTGATTCCATAAAACTTTACAGGTACTGGGCCTAGTAGAAATAAATTCCTAACGATCTTAAAAAGCTATAACTGCAGTAACCCCGGTGCATTCATACGCCGGGCAGTCCGTAATGAATACAATGAAAGGAACAGATTACTGCAATGTCCTATTAGCCTTCTTTCCTCAGCAACGAAAATGGGTTGTCGACGTCGTGTTTCTTATACCACAGTGAGTAGAGCGAGCGTTAAGGCAGCAGTTCAGATCACTGAACGACCATCCAGTTTAACGTTTTCTGTCATTTCCCTAGATCACTGAAGTGAACACTTGGCTAGTACACTTGAAACGGCATCGCTGGTTTCCTTGCCCAATCTGAGCTTGTGCTTGTTCTCTACACATCGCTTTCGATTACTTCTGTGGGATAGTTTCCTTGGATAGTGGAGTAAACTGTTGCACAACTTGACGTATAGATGACAGGAACACCAGGACTGTATGTATCATTGGACCGACACATTTCGTCACGAGGGCCTCAAAGACGACGTTTCTTGGTGCACGTCGGGGACAGGACTACATTTGTCTCAGACGAGAGAGTAGCATGCCCTGGAGTCACCGGACTTCGAAAGTGATGAGTATTGCATCTCCGTTCAGTGTATACAGTTATGACTCGAACTGACGAGGTGACACCTAAGCGATACCTTTGCTGCTAGTTATATCTGTAATGGAAAAACTGCCTATGTCACCTGTTACACCACTTTCTGCAGTCAGCACCATGCTACTGTTGCAGTAGATTGTTGTAATAGATTTAGGGGGCGTCGTAGCATTTGATTTGATTCTCAGGCTTTAATGGAACAGTCACATTCCCCGCTAAAATATTAATTTCAGGCGTAAAGAGATGAATTTTAAGCTATTGCTGATGGTAGGAGGGCGAGAAGTGGTAAAATAACCTTTTAGTAGTACTTTTGGAAAGAAAGTATCAAAGATTGTTTTAGCCATCATTCAGTTTGCGTTCTCGGCAGTGCAGCGAATCCATTCGTGACTGCACGACACAAAGCTTTTCGCCTCACCTGGGCCAGTCAGTACTGACACTGGATTGCTGATGACAGAAACTTGTTGCTTTGTCGGACGAGACACGTTTCAAATTTTACAGACCGGATGGACGTGTACGGGAATGGATACAACCACATGAATTCATGGACCCTGGATGTCAGCAGGAGACTGATCAGGCTGTTGGAGGATCAGTAATGGTGTGGGACGCGTGCAGTTCGAGTGGTATAGGACCCCAGATATGTCTAGATACGACTCTGACAAATGATACGTACGTAAGCATCCTGTCTGATCACCTGAATCGATTCTTGTCCGTTGTGCATTCCGACGGATTTGGGCAATTCGAACAGGACAATGTGACACCCTAGACGTCCAGAATTGCTACGTAGTGGCACCTGGAAAACTCTTCTTTTAACACTTCCGCTGCCCACAAAATCCCAAACATGAACATTATAGAGCATACCTGGGATGCCTTACAACGTGTTGTTCAGAATTAATCCACCACCTCGTACTCTTATGGATTTATAGACAGCTCTGCAGGATTCATAGTGTCATCTCCCTCCAGCACAACTCAGATCAATGCCACGTCCTTCTGCGGGCTAGCGGGAGCCCTACAAGATATTTGGCAGGTGTACCAGTTTCTTTGTCTCTTCAGTGTATGTAGATGACATGATCGGAGAATGGAAAAGAGAAAAAAACCCATGAGGCACAAGTACTGGACTGAATCAATACACTGAACAGCCAAATAAACTGGTACACTTGTCTAATACCGTGTAGGACCCCCGTGAGCACGCAAAAGACTTGGCATGGACTCGACTAATGTGTAACGTAGTGCTGGAAGGAACTGACACAATGAATCCTGCAGGGCTGTCCATAAATCCGTAAGGGTACGTGAGGCTGGAGTTCTCTTCTGGACCGCACGTTGCAAGGCATCCCAGATATTCTCAATAATGTCCATGTATGGGGAGTTTGGTGGCCACTCTGTAGCAATTCTAGACGTGTGGGGTGTCACACAGTCCTGCTCGAATTGTCCAAATCCATCGGAATACACAATGGACATGAATGGATGCAGTTGATCAGACAGGATGCATCGTATCTAGACTATCAGGGGACTCATATCTCTACAACCGCACACGCCACTCTATCACAAAGCTTTCACCAGCTTGCTCAGTTCCCTCCTGACATGCAGAGTCCATGTATTGATGTGGTTGTCTCCGTGGTGTCACCGCCAGAGACCACACTTGCTAGGTGTCGCCAATATCAGTGATTGCAGACCGAGCGCCCCAGTTGTACCGCCGACTTTGCTAGCGACGGTTCACTGGCTACATACGCTCTCATTTGCAGAGACGACAGTTTAGCATAGAGTTCAGCTACGTCATTTGCTACGACCTAGCAAGGCGGCATTTTCAATTACTATTGATATTAATATTGTGGATCATGTACCGTCAAGAGCGACGTTCATCATTAATGAAACTAATTATGTCCGCTTTCTGAATTCTCATTCCTTGTCATGTTCCAGACCTCACGTCAGTATAGTTCTTCCCTCTTCACGCCAGCCTGCGTGAGCTAAAACGCGTGTCTTACGGCCACTATTCGTAACACGGTGTTGGCTCTTCTGCCAACACAACAGTCTCCATAACCGTACACGTCCATCCGCTCGATACATTTTGAAACGAGACTCGTCCGACCAGGAAACATGTTTCCAGTCATATACAATTCAGTGTCATTGTTGACGGGCCGAGTTGGGGCGTAATGCTTTGTGTCGTGCAGCCATCATGGGTACAAGGGCGGGCCCTCTGCTCCGTAAACCCATATCGATGAGTGTTCGCTGAATGATTTGCATCCAGACATTTTCTGTCGGCTCATCACTGAAATCTGCAGCAATTTGAGGAAGTGTTTACTTCTGTTACGTTGAACTATTCCCTTCAGTCGTCGTTTGTCCCGATCTTGCAGGATCATTTCCCAGCCGCAGCGATGTCTGAGATGTTTTACCGGATTTCTGATATTCACTGTACACTCCTGAATTGGTCATACGGGAAAACCCCCACATCATTGCTATCTCGCAGGCCGAAGTGGCCTAGCGGTTCTAGGCGCTACAGTCTGGAACAGCGCGACCGCTGCGGTCGCAGGTTCGAATCCTGCCTCTGGCATGGATGTGTGTGATGTCCTTGGGTTAGTTAAGTAGTTCTGAGTTCTAGGGGACTGATGACCTCAGCAGTTAAGTCTCATAGTGCTCAGAGCCATTTGAACCATCCGGCACCATCGCCATCTCGCAGATGCTGTGGTTCATCGCTAGTGCGCCGACTGTAACACCACGTTCAAACCCACTTAAATCTTGATATACTGCCGTTGTAGCAGCAGTAACCGATCTAAAAACTGCGCCAGACACTTGTTCTCTAATATAGGAGTTGCCGACCAAAGCGTCATATTCTGTTTGTTTACATATCTCTGTATTTGAATACGCATGCTTATACAACTTTCTTTGGTGCTTCCGTGTATATTAACATGAGGTTATTTGGGTATGGTTCAAATGGTTCTGAAGACTATGCGACTTAACATCTGAGGTCATCAGTCCCCTAGACTTACAAGGGAACCTCCCCATCGCACCCCCCTCAGATTTAGTTATAAGTTGGCACAGTGGATAGGCCTTGAAAAACTGAACACAGATCAATCGAGAAAACAGGAAGAAGTTGCGTGGAACTATGAAAAAAATAAGCAAAATATACAAACTGAGTAGTCCATGCGCAAGATAAGCAACATTAAGGACAATATGAACTAAGGAGCGCCGTGGTCCCGTGGTTAGCGTGAGCAGCTGCGGAACGAGAAGTCGTTGGTTCAAGCCTTCTATCGAATGAAAAGTTTATTTTATTTTATTTATGATAATCACAACCACAAGAAAACCTAAATCGAGCAAGGTAGAAGAATCTTTTTACCCATTCGCCAAGTGTACTAGTTAGGTGGGTCGACAACATATTCCTGTCGTATAAAATATATCAGACGTGTTTTCCTGTGGAGGAATCGGTTGACCTATGACCTTGCGATCAAATGTTTTCGGTTCCCATTGGAGAGGCACGTCCATTCGTCTACTAATCGCACGGTTTTGCTTTGTGGTCGCAAAACACAGACACTAAACTTATTACAGTGAACAGAGACGTCAGTGAACGAACGGATCATAACTTTGCGAAAATAAAATTTTCACTGGAGGGAAGGGTTGACCCAAAGATCTCTCGCTCGGCAGTTGCTCACGCTATCCACGGGACCACGGCGCTCCTGAGCTCACACTATCCTTGATGTTGCCTATCTTGCGCATGGACTACTCAGTTTGTATATTTTGCTTATTTTTTTCATAGTTCCACACAACTACTTCCTGTTTTCTCGACTGAACTGTGTTCAGCTTTTCAAGGCCTATCCACTGTGCCAACTTATAACTAAATCTGAGGGGGGGGGGGGGGGGGTGCGATGGGGAGGTTCCCTTGTTAGAACTACTTAAACTAACTAACCTAGGGACATCACATACATCCATGCCCGAGGCTGGATTCGAACCTGTGACTGTAGCAGCAACGCGGTTCCAGAGTGAAGCGCCTAGAACCGCTCGCCCATAGCGGCCGGCTATTTGGGTAAGATCAAGTTATCATACAAGACAGCGACGATCAATTAGAGAAACAAGGTAAAAGGACCTAAAGAAAGATGGAATCTCACTGTATCTTATAAAAAAGACTAAAACCATGGCTTTTTTATGTACTCCGCAGTACAACGAAAATGGTCTTCAATAATAAATCGATACAGCGAGTAGCCCATTTCTAATATTTAGCGCCTGACGTATCGTATGAATAAGGTATAGATATACGGAATAAAACTACTAGTTACCCTTGTGCATGAGGCACAACAAGTACACTTAAGAATAATGTAGTGGACTGTTAAGGCAGCCAGTCCACAGTGAAGTAGCCGAAAGGGCACGCGTCAGCTCACGCCGTCTGGCGTTAAGTCTGGAACAGGATTCGTAATGAATGTGATAAAGAAAAGAACGTAGCTACTAGAACACTTAACTTTTATATTGTCCTTTGGTATACAGCATTCTGGATGATACAAGTGAGACTCTATCTTGAGGTACATGTAACGTTACAAATGGCGCCTTGCTAGGTCGTAGCCTAGGCTATTCTAACTGTCTCTCGGCAAATGAGAGAAAGGCTTCGTACGTGTAGTCGCTAGCAATGTCGTCGTACAACTGGGGCGAGTGCTAGTACGTCTCTCGAGACCTGCCTTGTGGTGGCGCTCGGTCTGCGATCCTGACAGTGGCGACACGCGGGTCCGACATCTACTAATGGACCGCGGCCGATTTAAGCTACCACCTAGCAAGTGTGGTGTCTGGCGGTGACACCACAAATAAAATAACAAAACATACAGAACTGAAATTTTATAAAATCATGGCAGCCCCCGCTTCACTATATGGAGCGGAAATTTGGGCGCTGAGAAATAAAGATTTACGACAACAGCAAGCATCAGCTATGAAGCTTCTAAGCTCTGTGAAAGGCTGCACTAGGGAAGAAAAGTTAGAAATGAAGTACTGAAGGAAGAGTTATTGATGCTACCTATAGCACAAAACGCAATCCAGTAGAGAGAAAATTGGATAGAACATGGCATGGACTTCGTATGCCGTCACAAAAGTTTCCTAAAGTAGCAATTGATTGTGGCCTAGACGCTACCCTGGAGCAGCAGACGGCGAAGGAGGAGTACTCTATTCACATTTATGCACGTGGAGCTGCCAATACTTGTATTTAGAAACGGACTCGAATTCTGAGGATTTGGATTGATGTCAGCTATCTGCGACACATGAAATTTGTGCGACACTGGAAGCCTAAATTGAATTTCCCGCTTATCGCGAGCTGTCACCATAACAAAGTTCGCTACCTGAGGCCGCCTCCACTACTAATCTAAACTTCCGTACGTCGACCGGGAGAGACAAATACTTAATCGTCATTTTCGCCCGGCAAGGCATGGGTACATTAGGAATGGTTTCAATGTCTGTGTTTATACCTTAACATTATAATTTCTTTCAAACATCCGTACATCCATGTATTAGCACAGATATTGTAATCATTAATAAACATTTTGTTTCCTGTAACTAAGCCATGTCGAAAATAATTTCATGGTTAATCCGAAGGCTATTCACAAATTACCTTCAGAATGGACATTAAAAATAAGAGATTTTTTAAAAATATGATCCGAAAATAACACATCAAGCATGAATAAACATTTGGTTAACACACCAGTTAATACCTGTAAACACACCAGATTACAACAGGCAATGAGCAAGAATGAAAACAATGTATATCACTGTTTGAACTTTCATAAACGTGTAGTCGTTGTCTCCAAAAATAGCCTGAAAATAACCAAACATGTGACTAGGTAGAATGCAAACCTCAAGTAAGACAGAAAGAAGCAATGTACTTAAACAGGTTTCAAGTTGTGGTAAGTCAAATAAGAGAAATGAATAAAACTTAAACAACAACGCCCACATGGCTTAAAATAAAACAGGTGGTAGTAAAATTAAACTAATATTAATCCTAAGAATAAAGTAAATTACACATAATCAGCACAAATAATATCCATAAGTTATCAATAGGGTTCACATCCGACAGACGTGAACTAGACACCCTGCCCCGAATAACTGCTACGTTAATAATTGTAGTAATGTAAATTACTCAAACTGGGATTTACTCAGTTCTAAAACAGCATAGCGCAAACAGTTTCAAGAACATTGAGCCACAGTGTTTAGCTATTCATACGGTCTACACACTAAGACGCTCACCAAATAAGTCCAACAAGCGTCTATGTCAGAGGCTCACTAATCCCAGTTGCTTGCTCCAATAGCAGGCAAAACTCTTAGGCCGCCTCACGCTAAATCGGAGCGACGTGCTTCTCGGGCATGTACAATAACAGAATAGAAAATCACACAGGCGCTCAAAGCCATACAAAGCTTTGGCACATGCTTATACACTCCTGGAAATGGAAAAAAGAACACATTGACACCGGTGTGTCAGACCCACCATACTTGCTCCGGACACTGCGAGAGGGCTGTACAAGCAATGATCACACGCACGGCACAGCGGACACACCAGGAACCGCGGTGTTGGCCGTCGAATGGCGCTAGCTGCGCAGCATTTGTGCACCGCCGCCACCAGTGTCAGCCAGTTTGCCGTGGCATACGGAGCTCCATCTCAGTCTTTAACACTGGTAGCATGCCGCGACAGCGTGGACGTGAACCGTATGTGCAGCTGACGGACTTTGAGCGAGGGCGTATAGTGGGCATGCGGGAGGCCGGGTGGACGTACCGCCGAATTGCTCAACACGTGGGGCGGGAGGTCTCCACAGTACATCGATGTTGTCGCCAGTGGTCGGCGGAAGGTGCACGTGCCCGTCGACCTGGGACCGGACCGCAGCGACGCACGGATGCACGCCAAGACCGTAGGATCCTACGCAGTGCCGTAGGGGACCGCACCGCCACTTCCCAGCAAATTAGGGACACTGTTGCTCCTGGGGTATCGGCGAGGACCATTCGCAACCGTCTCCATGAAGCTGGGCTACGGTCCCGCACACCGTTAGGCCGTCTTCCACTCACGCCCCAACATCGTGCAGCCCGCCTCCAGTGGTGTCGCGACAGGCGTGAATGGAGGGACGAATGGAGACGTGTCGTCTTCAGCGATGAGAGTCGCTTCTGCCTTGGTGCCAATGATGGTCGTATGCGTGTTTGGCGCCGTGCAGGTGAGCGCCACAATCAGGACTGCATACGACCGAGGCACACAGGGCCAACACCCGGCATCATGGTGTGGGGAGCGATCTCCTACACTGGCCGTACACCACTGGTGATCGTCGAGGGGACACTGAATAGTGCACGGTACATCCAAACCGTCATCGAACCCATCGTTCTACCATTCCTAGACCGGCAAGGGAACTTGCTGTTCCAACAGGACAATGCACGTCCGCATGTATCCCGTGCCACCCAACGTGCTCTAGAAGGTGTAAGTCAACTACCCTGGCCAGCAAGATCTCCGGATCTGTCCCCCATTGAGCATGTTTGGGACTGGATGAAGCGTCGTCTCACGCGGTCTGCACGTCCAGCACGAACGCTGGTCCAACTGAGGCGCCAGGTGTAAATGGCACGGCAAGCCGTTCCACAGGACTACATCCAGCATCTCTACGATCGTCTCCATGGGAGAAAAGCAGCCTGCATTGCTGCGAAAGGTGGATATACACTGTACTAGTGCCGACATTGTGCATGCTCTGTTGCCTGTGTCTATGTGCATGTGGTTCTGTCAGTGTGATCATGTGATGTATCTGACCCCAGGAATGTGTCAATAAAGTTTCCCCTTCCTGGGACAATGAATTCACGGTGTTCTTATTTCAATTTCCAGGAGTGTAGTAGCCAAATGTCGCATAACTGACAGTACTTGTCCTTGTATGGCTATCGTGCATTTATCGGAGGTAACCCACAAGAGCGAACACGTGCGGGACACCATTAAGTGTGCTCCCTGGTGGACTGCTAAGGAGGTGTTCACTTAGCTACTAAGCTAAAGAGGTTATATCACACTTTCGTGCTGATGCCCAACCAGCGCACGAGTCACAATCCATTCTTATACGTTGACATTACTTCTCAATACCTTTTCCACCGAAATTCAAGCATTTATCCTACCGTGCTTCATCTGAAGCTTGACAGCGTCCATGGCCTCATCGTCGGTCGTAAAGTGCTGATTGGCCAATCACGCCTTCATCTTGAGGTAGAAATGAAAGTCGCTTAGTGTCAATTCCAGGCTACACGGAACATGTTGAAAACTATTCCAAGCAAAATCTCCGAGTTTCTTCTCCGTTATATTTGCAGTGTGCGGTAAATATCTCGTAGCGTTTGTTTTTAACTGATCTCCCAACTTTCGTAAAAGGCTTACAATAAACCTGTGAAGTCGCCGTATTTTCATGAAATCTCTTATCACGGTTCATTTATGACTGCAAAAATAATTGATTTAGAGAGAGACGCTTGAGTTTTACTGATGTCACTAAATTATCATGCCTATCAGTTGCGGATGATCTATGTACCAAATCTTGTGCGTTTACAAATAACTGTAGCTATCATTTAGCGCTTTGAGAACGCCTGCTTCATTTTTTGGGCTTCGTGATAGAATGAGTACGCAGCAACTACACTCCTGGAAATGGAAAAAAGAACACATTGACACCGGTGTGTCAGACCCACCATACTTGCTCCGGACACTGCGAGAGGGCTGTACAAGCAATGATCACACGCACGGCACAGCGGACACACCAGGAACCGCGGTGTTGGCCGTCGAATGGCGCTAGCTGCGCAGCATTTGTGCACCGCCGCCGCCAGTGTCAGCCAGTTTGCCGTGGCATACGGAGCTCCATCGCAGTCTTTAACACTGGTAGCATGCCGCGACAGCGTGGACGTGAACCGTATGTGCAGCTGATGGACTTTGAGCGAGGGCGTATAGTGGGCATGCGGGAGGCCGGGTGGACGTACCGCCGAATTGCTCAACACGTGGGGCGGGAGGTCTCCACAGTACATCGATGTTGTCGCCAGTGGTCGGCGGAAGGTGCACGTGCCCGTCGACCTGGGACCGGACCGCAGCGACGCACGGATGCACGCCAAGACCGTAGGATCCTACGCAGTGCCGTAGGGGACCGCACCGCCACTTCCCAGCAAATTAGGGACACTGTTGCTCCTGGGGTATCGGCGAGGACCATTCGCAACCGTCTCCATGAAGCTGGGCTACGGTCCCGCACACCGTTAGGCCGTCTTCCGCTCACGCCCCAACATCGTGCAGCCCGCCTCCAGTGGTGTCGCGACAGGCGTGAATGGAGGGACGAATGGAGACGTGTCGTCTTCAGCGATGAGAGTCGCTTCTGCCTTGGTGCCAATGATGGTCGTATGCGTGTTTGGCGCCGTGCAGGTGAGCGCCACAATCAGGACTGCATACGACCGAGGCACACAGGGCCAACACCCGGCATCATGGTGTGGGGAGCGATCTCCTACACTGGCCGTACACCACTGGTGATCGTCGAGGGGACACTCAATAGTCCACGGTACATCCAAACCGTCATCGAACCCATCGTTCTACCATTCCTAGACCGGCAAGGGAACTTGCTGTTCCAACAGGACAATGCACGTCCGCATGTATCCCGTGCCACCCAACGTGCTCTAGAAGGTGTAAGTCAACTACCCTGGCCAGCAAGATCTCCGGATCTGTCCCCCATTGAGCATGTTTGGGACTGGATGAAGCGTCGTCTCACGCGGTCTGCACGTCCGGCACGAACGCTGGTCCAACTGAGGCGCCAGGTGTAAATGGCATGGCAAGCCGTTCCACAGGACTACATCCAGCATCTCTACGATCGTCTCCATGGGAGAATAGCAGCCTGCATTGCTGCGAAAGGTGGATATACACTGTAGTAGTGCCGACATTGTGCATGCTCTGTTGCCTGTGTCTATGTGCCTGTGGTTCTGTCAGTGTGATCATGTGATGTATCTGACACCAGGAATGTGTCAATAAAGTTTCCCCTTCCTGGGACAATGAATTCACGGTGTTCTTATTTCAATTTCCAGGAGTGTACATGGATTGTTCCCCTGTTTCGGAGTTCACGTATTACGCCCAATCTCATCCCCACTCAAGATTTTGTTCAGAAATTCCTTGTTGTCTTCATTGTGACACGGAAGTAATGTTCTTTCGGTTTTTTGAACATCGGTTAGACATTTTGGTGTCCCCCATTCACAAGACTTATGGCAGCTAAATCTCTCAGCGAGAATGTTAAACAGGACTGTCCTTGAAATCTGAGGCACATCTTCTGAAAATTCTGGAATTGTGACTGACAACTAATACGCACAATTTCGTCAATGTGTTGCATAAGTTCAGCTATATCTGAATGTCTTCCACGGCTGTTCTCATCGTGCACGCCTGCGTTGAATTTTCTGCGTCATTACACCACGACACCATCTGTCATAGCACCGATCGGACGATGGAGCTCGGCTTCATTGACTCCTTGCACTTGCAGGAAGCGAAAGACAGAACGTACCTCGCAACTGGCAGAAGAAGTGGAAACACCGTCCACTTCAGCAACTTGGTGCTCACACGTTGACCAGCCAAACATATTGACGCAATATATATATTTCTATGTCTCCTTTTCCAACCAGCACACACCCTGAAGTTACAAGCATTTCTTAATTTTTAGCCGCTAATGGAAGTTACTTTATGAATAACACTCTTGAACAGAATTAATGTTCAGTATCTTGCCATCCTAGAGGTAACAAAATACACTACTAAAAATAAAATAATGCAAGGCGTTCAAAGTGTTTAGTGGCCCCAGGAAATAGCTTGTGGATACTGAGAAGTTGTAACGTTAGTGATTCATTTGTCACGGTCATAGGCGACCAAATGGCGCTCAGCAAGCTTGTCTTTGTACCCTCTGTTTTGACTATGCAGGCAGTAAGTGTGCTGTGTTAAGTTGAACAGTCTTTGCAACATTCATTCTTTACAACTATGCCCCATCGACGAGTACCTACTCCTGTTGAACAGCTTCAGCCATTTGAATAGGATCGCACTGAAGGGCCTGCGGGAAGCAGTAAGGACATGTCGACTGACTGCTGCACACGTTGGGGACTGTGTGTCGATGGCGTGTCACTGCTTTCAGCAGTTGTATTTCTAACATTCTCGCACCTGTAGACCAGGTTCTGGATGTCCACGTAGCACATACGCACAGCAAGGTCGATGCACTGGACGAGCAGCGGTTGTCGTGACCGAACGTCATCCAGGGACGAAATACGGTCACACTTTGCACCTGCTGTGTTAGGGACCATTGGGAACCGTGTGCTTGCATCAGGATTAAGGTCGCGTGTTGTTCAGGCCATGCTACCATGACACCACGATACTGCCCAGCTACCTACTCAGATTTCTTGAAAGAGTTGACTGGGGAGTGGAATTGAGTTATGTTGCCTTCAGTGATGAAAGTAGGTTCTGTTTGATTGCCAGTGATGGATGAACCCATGTAGACCCAATGAGCTGCCCATTCCAGAGCGCATTCACCCGCCCCTGGGTTCGTGGCGTGGAAGGCCGTCAGGTACAACTCGGGGAAAGAAACCAGAGACGCCTACGAGGTAACGATGACACGGTGGTCGGTCGCTACCGTTGGATCTTCAAGGCCTAGTCGGACGGAGTTCTGTTTTTAAAATAATCGGCTACATTGCGCAGGCTTTGTCTACGTGCTCCTGACATGTCTCCGGTAGAAAGATGACGCTCTTCTGCATGATAAAGGGTGTCCACAGCTGACGAGTTGCGACGCAACGTGCTCCACGCGGTGTGCAACAGCTGCCCTACCCAACGAGTTTGACAGAACTTCCGCCAGCTGAACATCTACTGGATATGATGGAGCGGAAAGTTACTCGTTCTCCAGGATCTTTAAGAACCATCGCCGAATTTCAACAAAAGGCGCGAAATCCTTGGGAAAATCTGTCGCACGATACCACTCGGCACTTTATAATCGTTTGCACGCGAATTTACACTCCTGCATTACTGCGAGAGAGAGGTACACTGTGTTTTGATGAGACTTTATAGGCACCCTTTCCTCTGCCATGTCTGATTTCCTTATCACGTACTACTGCTATGACGACGAACTACCTGTGGCCTCACTTGTCAGTAAAATGGCATTCTCCTTGAGATCATCGTATTTTCCCCGAATTGTACACTGACGTGAAAAGTCATGGGATACTTACTAATTTCGTGTCCGACCTCCTTTTGCGTAGTGAAGAAACTCGACGTGGAATGGACTCGACAAGTGGCTGGAAGTGCCCTGCAGAAATACTGACCCATGCTGCGACTCCAGCAGTCCGTAACTGCGAAAGCCATAAATCTTCCATGAAATTCATGTCGGGCGATCTGGGTGCTCAATCATTCGCTCGAATTGCCCAGAATGTTCTTCAAACCAATCGCGAACAATTGTAGCCCCATAACATGGCGCATTGTCATCAATATGAAGTCCACGAATTGCTGCAAATGGGCTACAAGCAGCCGAATGTAAGCATTCCCAGTCAATGATCGGGCCAAAGAATCCAGTACAAATAGAACGCAGCCTCCACCATGATGGGGCCATCACTAGCTTGCACAGTGTCTTGTTGACAACTTGTGTACATGGCTGCGTTGGGTCTCCGCCACACTCTTACCCTACCATCAGCTTTTTTTTTTTTTTTTTTTTTTTAGCTCTCCGTCTTCAGGTCACGAGTGTCCTACCGGGACCATCCGACCGCCGTGTCATCCTCGGAGGAGGATGCGATGCGGATAGGAGGGGCGTGGGGTCAGCACACCGCTCTCCCGGTCGTAAGATGATATTCTTGATCGAAGCCGCTACTTTTCGGTCGAGTAGCTCCTCAATTGGCATCACGAGGCTGAGTGAACCCCGAAAAATGGCAACAGCGCATGGCATCCTGGATGGTCACCCATCCGTGCCGACCACGCCCGACAGCGCTTAACTTTGGTGATCTCACGGGAACCGGTGTATCCACTGCGGCAAGGCAGTTGGTACCATCAGCTATTACCAACTGAAATCGGGACACCTGAAGAGGCCACGAATTACTAGTCCTCTATTGTCCATGCGATAGGGTGACGAACCCAGGAGAGGCGCTGAAGGCGACGTCGTGCTGTTAACAAAGGCACACGCGTCGGTTGTCTTCTGCCATAGCTCATCAACGCAAAACTTCGCCGCATTGCCCTAGTGGATACGTACGATGATTTCTGCGGTTATTTCAAACAGTATTTTTTGTCTTTTAGAGCTGAGAACTGTACGAAACGCCGCTGCTTTCAGCCAATTAAGTGAATGTTGTCGTCTCTGCGTTGTCCGTGGTGAGAGATAATGCCAGAAATTTGGTAGTCTCGGTACCTTCTTGATAATGTGGATCTCAAATTC
The DNA here is from genome assembly GCF_023898315.1 of Schistocerca nitens. Classification (NCBI taxonomy): domain Eukaryota; kingdom Metazoa; phylum Arthropoda; class Insecta; order Orthoptera; family Acrididae; genus Schistocerca; species Schistocerca nitens. Next base: position 429,675,789 of record NC_064622.1, read on the forward strand.
CCTAACGATTTCTGAAATGGAATGTGCCATGCGTCTAACTCCAGCTACCATTCCGCGCTCAGAGACTGTTAATTACCGTCGTGCCCCCATAATTGCGTCCGTAAACTTTGTACATGAAACGCTTTAGTAAAATAACAGCTCCGCCAATGTACTGTCATTTTATACCTTGTGTATGTGATGCTACCACTGTCTGTGTATGTGCACATCACTATTCCATGACTTTTACCACCTCAGTGTCAATAAAATGAACTTCTACCTGAGGGAGTAGCATTTTGTTCCGGCAGAGTATAAAACCAGTTGGCGAATGATGGACCACGCCATGCAGGGCAAAGCGACTTTAATTTGAGGGTCTGCCTGGTTCTGTGCGCCGGATCTGGGCGATGAAGCATAATAATTAGCTGGGCGCGCCGAGTCGTGCCGGTGGTGCGAATGCGCCTGACAGGCGCGCCGTCAGCTGGCGGTGACAGCGCCGGCCAACTACTTTGCGCTCCTCGCTATCGGCTACCTGTGGAGCGCCCGTTAACAGAGCCGGGGCTACCTTTACACGCCGGTCTGGGCGCGCTTCTACTTCACTAAATTTAGAAATCAGTCTAAAGCAGCGGGCCGTGAGAGGCAATTTGGACTCGAAGCAGGACGATTTTAACGGTGCGGTTTCGCTCCCTTCCAAAACGTTGGTTTCATCTTCCGTGAAATACTACGAAGACCTACCCAGTCGAACTTGTGATGACTCGACACTTTGTTTTTTCATTTAAGGAATTTGGAAATTTCGTTAATACGCTCTCACGAAGGATTAGAGAGACAAGAATGGTTCATTACTCCACTACTATTACATTGTTCCATATTTATCGACGCCGGCCCTGGCCACGTGGTGCAACATTTAGCCATCATGTCGATCCTCTGTGTGTCGGCACTTGACTTTCCGCTGTAGCATTCCTTCCCCCTCCCCTTCCCTCCCCCCCCCCCTCCTCCCTCACGATGCTATGGACCAGAACTGGTCCAGTGCATTACAGGACAAAGTAGCTGCTGAACTTAAAGAATTGCAAGGTAGCGGACCTATTGCTCCCATAGAAGCTAGTCAATGTGCAAGTCCGTTGGTTTTGCTCCCGAGACCTTCAGATCGCATTCACCACTGTGTTGACTATATTGTAATTTTATTAATACGTCTAGTTTGATTGTGTGTCTAGAGACCCGAGTATTCAGGCTTCCTAGACACTACACTCTGTAAAACCAATGGTGTTGCGTAATCCAGGACACTCCAGCAGTGTTTCGACATGGGAGCTACGTGATACCTGTGGCATCAGCATGTCAACACGCCTGACCCTGACTGGGCAGCCAGCTGGGAAGAGATGTCGAATCGATGAACTGCTGTGCAGAGGAGTACTGCCGCTTGGCCCAAAAAGCAATGTTTCTCTATCACAGTCCAATGGTGTGGTCACCACCGTCCATCATTCTATGGGGCCACCCACCGTTCGGATCACCATCTGCTCAGGTGGGCATAGGGTGGAACTGGGACCCTTCCAGTTACTGGTATCTTCCTTGGCCGAGAGCAGCCAGCCAGCTCTTTTCAGGTATTCACTTCCAGAAAGACACTTCACACTGTCTGAGCAGCAACATCAAATGGCTGTAGTTTGTTTGTAAAGCAGGACTGGATCACCGCTCTGAGCCACGTGTCATGTTTTGAAGTAGTGGCTGCGATCACACAGGAAGCAGACGGGCAAAATAGTAGACAGACAATTATAAAACACAGTGACAGTCTGGATTCTGTTCGCAAGAGATATGTAAATCACACCCTGCGACGGTGGTAGTGGACACCAGAAGATACGGAGGAAGATCCCAGCAGTGGGGTCGAAACGTTGATCATTTTAGAAGAAACATGACGCGGCCTAATAACCCCGAAGATTTTAACTTCAGTATGATGTCCGTTCGTAACACTTCGGAAAATACGCACAACACTTAACAATCACTGGAAACACTGCACTAAAAAGTCGGCACGAAGATGACACACCATGGCCAAGGGTAGATGGGGGGGAGGGGGAGGACAGGAAAAACGGAAGTCAGGGGGGGGGGGACCGACGAAGGGAGAGAAGGGGGGAGCAGGGCAGATGTGAGAGGGAATGAGGAAAGGCAGAGGGAGAGGGAGGAAACGCAAATGGACTTGGGGAGAGAAGGGTGGCAGAGAGAGGGTAGGTGGGGAAAAAACAGGATGAAAGGGAGGGGGAGGGGAAGAGAGAGCCCAGGTAAAGGACAAAGGAAAGGAGGGGGAGGTGAGGATAAGAGTTAAAAGGAGGTATAAATGGAGAGAGAGAGGGCTTGATCCAGGAGGGTGAGTTGACGGAAGCCACCTTGGGAAATGAGATGAATGGTGTAGAGGTGGAGGAGGAGGAGGAGGAGGAGGAGGAGAGTAGTGTTTAATGTCCCGTCGACAACGAGGTCATTAGAGACGGAGCGCAAGCTCGGGTGAGGAAAGGATGGGGAAGGAAATCGGCCGTGCCCTTTCACAGGAACCATCCTGGCATTTGCCTGAAGCGATTTAGGGAAATCACAGAAAACCTAAATCAGGATGGCCGGAGACGGGATTGAACCGTCGTCCTCCCGAATGCGAGTCCAGTGTGCTAATCACTGCGCCACCTCGCTCGGTAGGAGAGAGAGATGGAGGGTAGCGGGGACACAACAGTGAAGGCGCGGCAGAGGGCGGGGGTTGAGAGGAGAGGAGCAAGCAGGGGATGAGGGGGTTCAAGGCGGCGGGAGGTGTAGAGGATATGTTTGAGGAATAGGAACAGGTGGGGGAAAGGAATCATGTCATAGAAGATCCGTGTGGGGGACGGGAGGGGGATATGGAAGGCGAGGCGGAGTATATGGCGCTCGAGGATATGGAGGGACTTACAGAATTTGGGCGGGGCGGACCTCGCTGAGTGAGAGGCAGCTGCAAATACATGACAGGGTATGTCGCTATTGGCCGCTGGAAAAACGTGCTCCACAGTGGCGACCTCACGTTAGACTCGGAACCAGGAGCGCTCACAGTCACAGCTTACGGCGCGACTGCTGCAGACACCTCTAGTGGTCATCGAGTTCCATTCCGTCTGGGGCGGATTCGAAACCCGCGGCGCTCGGTACCAGACAAACCACGCATTACCACTACGAAACCTGGCTCGAAGCACCGCGCCGGCCTCCTGGACGCGGGAATTTGATGAGCTATTTACCAAATGCAACAGCGTCAGCAGAGCCGGTTAGCATTGACCCCATTTGAGAGTGCAAAGGTCAGAAGATGACTTGTCAGGGCAGTCAATTCGAGTACATCATCTCAGTTGTGCGGATTCAGTATCAGGAACAGGCACTCATCCAATTACAGCGTAGAAATAGCTGATTTATTTCTTAGGTTCAGCATACAGCGCAGTTCCAAAGCCCACATGGAAGAGATGGTTGGTGGATAGCGTACCTGCGATCTATTGCTGTGATATGTTGTCGTGGCCTCATCTGCATTGGACGTTACTTAGCATAACGCAAGAGCGAAGCTACCTTGCGAGGTAGGCAGTTGTAGGGAAGTGATGGCATCCATAGGGTTGCCCCAGCTCCCAAGTTCTGCTGACAACTTCTGGGGACCACGGTCGGTATTCAGAGTACACGGTCCTCCTGTTTAGGCACCATGTTCACACAGCTTAACTGAGTGTTACGACACTCCAGGGGCAGATAATACACTGTGGAACAGAAGAATCACAGGTCGTCACACACCCTTTTATCCACATTTCATCGCTTCTTTTTGCACCTTTGCGATGAAGGTCAGAACAGCGACACCCCAAGTTGAAATAATGTAGATTTCATATGTGTTTCCCAGAAAAAAGATTGCAGAAACACCACCGCTCGTAATTGACACAAAAGTGCTCAGAGGGTATCACAAAGGGCGTCAATAAAACCACTTCTTCACATTGGTATGACGATACCCACACATTTCGCTGTTGGAAACCACAGTTGTCCGTGTGATGAACAACAGGATAACGTTGTTCACAAACTTTATGCTGCTGACACTCCCGGACGCTTCCAATCTTCTCTAAGGATACTGTCAGGATGCAACATAGTTGAACGTGATCACGTCCCTTTGTAGTGCAGCACAACCTGAATTTTTGCTCTCGTGTGCAGGTAGAAACATTCAGCTACCGTACAAAAACATTCGACGAAATTTGAACGTGAGCGGAGGCAGCAAAGTTTGCTTATGCGTTTCCAGTCTTACAGTTTCACACCCGTATGGGGGATGAAAAGTTTACTGAATACATTTAATTATAAAAGTTTTTGAAGCTAAATGTATGAAAATTGATATTTGGCTCCTCAGTTAGAAAAATAAATATACGCGTTTCAGTGTCTGTTAAAATACAACCCACAGGGGGATGAAATTCCCAGGACATGTTTCATTGACCCTTAACTCACGAGGTGTGGTCTCTCAGACGACGCGAAAATTTTCGAACTCACTCTCCAAGGCCAATTGCGGTGGAATGCTTCTATACTCTCCCTACCATCCTTAAATTGCCAAGCCTACGATGTTTTGCTGTCGGTTGCGTTATCGATTTCCGTGTTTATTGTTGACACGTGTTCCTGATAGGTGTTGGAGTCTCCTAGACCGCGCCTGGTGAGCTGCGTACCTGTTTTCTTCAGTACGGTACCGTACAGCTCAAAATGTGTTCACACGAATGTGTCAGTTTTACATTTCCCGAGATGACATTGTTAGTCGTTCTACAGTGGAAAGTGTCGGTGGTATAGATCAAGAAAACGAAAAAGATGAAGATTATACAACAGCCAGTGATACAGTTCTCAAAAGTATCATTCAGAGGAAGAACTTCAGGAAAGTTGTGATAGGGATCTGTGTGTTTCTTCAAAGAATTACTTGAAGTGTCTATTAAAATCGGATGTGTTCTGTGTGGTGATAAGAAAAATGTAGTTCCCACCAATCCAAGTGAATTTGACAGAGTTTCTTTTTGTAGTTATCTGGTGGAATCTTTATGCGCAAATTTGAACCCTGCAGTTCTCTATAGAAATTTATTTGGTACAGAGATTGTATAATTTTTCAGAATGTGAAATTCACTACCCTAAGAGTTCACGTATGTGTGCTATTTACAATAAGCACTAGAAATTGTGTGATTTTGTGTGATAAATAGTAAAATGTTTCAGGCTTTGTTTGGTGCAATAAAATAAACTAAAAGCATCAGTTTACCTTCCATTAGGAAAGTTGGTGCATTCAGCGACTGTGATAATATTTATAAATTATAGAGCGCAGCAGTCAGTCGACCTACAAAAAAAGGACGACTGATTGCTGCGCTCTATGATTTATAAATAAACTAGAAACATTTAAACAACACTCAAATGATTGTGAATGTAAATGTTATATAACAAAAATTAAAAATTTCATATAATTTTTGCCTTATTCTCGGTTTAAACATAGCGGCTCACAGAGACTTCACCTCGTGGTATACATTACAGAAACGTCACCTCACAAGTTAAGGGTTATGAAAGCAGATTTCGTCAGAAGTACATTCGAAAGAAACCACGTTTCTATGGCCTTAATTAACGTCGAAAGTTCGTAAGGTATTGCAGTGTAGTGGAATCTAAGCTACTATTTTCGTAATAGGTATGAAAAGGAAAGGCAAATGAAAATTTGGGATTACAAATAATTTCCATTAAGGGATCGCAAGGTGTACACGAGAACTTCGTATGTAAAATTGGAGTGTTGCATTATTTTAAAGCTGATGATTTACACGTGCTGCGGTGATACTCACCTTAAACCTGAGGAACTTATTTTTCGTGTGTTGTTGGCCAGGACATTCGAAGGTCAGACTGAAACCAACAGGAGTCCTGGATGCTTTAATAAATCATTTCTTGGAAGGTTATTTACAGAGTCCCCGTGGACGCTGTAAGTATTTCTTGGAAATGATTTGCAATCCCAAATTTTCGCTTGTCTTTCCTTTTCGTACCCTTGATGAAGAGCTGAACAAATACAATATATTGTACATTGTTTAGGTTTAAAAACTGAAAATAAAAAAAAATGGATAGAAGAGTTTCCGCACAGATACTCGACCCACTAACTTCGTATTACTGCTCTGTACGCAGTCCACTGCACAAACCGCTGTCTGGATACGAAGCTAATATAAATTGCTAACACGCAGCACGAGTCGCGCCAAGAATACATCTATTCCCTTAAGCACTTGGCCATCTAGAGCTCCCATTTCTGTCACTTTCGCTTTTGGCCAAGCCCTGCAGACGAAACCAGTGGTGACGAGTAGACGCGGTAGTCTTATTAGCGCTGGGGTCTTAGCTTCCATTGAATTCAAACTTCACCGGCCACCAGAGTTGTAAAATATAAGAAAAGGAGCATTTCACGGAATAGTAACACTGATTTCGGTAAAACAGACCATCGTCAAAGGATGTAGCGAGGCCCGGCAGTCGACCTCGGCTGCAAATGGTGTTAGTCCACAATTTCGTTCGAATCGAGGAAGCGATTACGCGTACAACACAGGTCGCAAAATCTGAAGACGATGAATATCTTGGTCGTCGAAATTATGTAAAGAAAACTGGAATCAACTACGCATCAGCCCCAAACTGGCTAGGTTCAGACATTGACCACTGGTTCATTATTATATTGCGAACAATAATGACATCCTGACTGACTCATCATGCCCAGCCCAATACGCTAATGATAAAAACTTGAAATTTAGAAAAGGTGTGGATCTTATATTGTAGACGTCATTTAAGAAGGGATTTTTCGAAATGCCAACCCTAATCGGTGAAAGACGGTATGAAGAATTGAAAAATGTCGCTATTAAGGCTTTTTTGAAGCTTGAACTTCTAAAATTGGTATTTGGTTTCTCGATCAGAAATAAAGAAATACGTATTTCAGCATTTCCGAAAATTTAACCCTACAGGGGTGAAATGGTGGTCAAAGCTTTTTTTGAAAACTATTTTTAAAGCTGCTTCTATGAACATTGGTATTTTCCTTCCCGGTCACGAATAAGAAATGTGTTTTAGTGGTTTTAGGAAATGACCGCCTAATGGGGTGAAACAGGGGATGAGATTTTTATTAAAATATTTTATTACGAAAGCGTTTTTAAAGCTACGTATATGGAAATTTAAGTTTGGCTTTTCAGTTGGAAATAAAGAAATATATATTTCCCATTTCTTGGGAATTCAGCGCCTATGGGGGTCAAACGGAGATGAAATTTGTTATGAAAATATTTAGTGTGCAAGCACTTTTGATGCTAACTATAAGAAATGTGGTATTTGGCTTCTCTCTTAGAAATAAAACATAGAGCTTGTCACTGTATTCGGAAATTCAACACATGCGTGAGTGAAAGTTGTTTTGAAAAGAAATAATTACTAAAGAACTACTAAGGGCTTTCTAAGCTACAATTGTGACAATTGGTATTTGACTTCTCGAAAAAAAAAAAAAAGAAAATACGTGTTTCAGTATTTCTGGAATTTTAACCCCTAAGGGAGTGCAATAGAGGATGAAAATTTTTAAGAAAGTATTTCGTTACATTAGAAAAATATTGATGCTAAATTTATGAAAATTGATATTTCACTTCTCTGTTAGATATGAAGATATGCTCGCTAGAGGATGAAAGTTGCTATGAAAATATCGCCGCAAGGACGCAGAAGGCATGGTTAAAAAAAAACCTTGGATTCCAGATACCAGAATCGCTTTGTTGTCAGAAGTAGATCCGGAGAATAAGCTTGAAAAGTTTAGAAGGCGTTGCAATTTGTCAACAACGTAAAAATTCGAATAAATAAAAACAAAAAGAGTCTCAAATATTTGATATAAGACACAGTCTTGATCACCTATTTGATTTCTTTATTATGCTGACCCGTTGCGAGCACTACTGGTGATTTACCACCAGAAGGTTCTCACTCATTGGTCTGAAGATGACCACAGTAGTGGTCGAAACTGGTCACCGTAATAAATAAACTGTGATGAAGACTGTTTTTGATAGTAAATATTTGTAACACATTGATCCCTGTTCACTCCCACAATGTATTCAAAAGTAAAAAAAAAAAATCAGCCGGGCATACAATCTATGCGAGCAAAGCAGCGGGCCTGAAGCTAGTACTGAAATAAACACACTACTTCATCACTTATAATTTACATCATTTCACCTCCTTGGCCATTATCAAGCTGCATTATACAACACTACACACTCTAACTGTGTGAGTTTAAGTGTGATGGTTGTCACGATTAAAAAGTTAGTTAAGATAGCCCTGCCATTGACAGCCTGCAATCAGGAGTAACGCGTGGGTTGATTCTTCAAGTTGTGACAATACTTCCCTCCAACTTGACCATAATTGGTACTTGGAGTCTAATCCTTGGAAGTGTAGAACAGTTAGGCACTGATTGTATTTTTATTATAAGTATTTTACTTAAGAAACATATGCAAAGGAAAAGTTAGCTCCTATTTATTAACCTAAATTTGAAATTGACAAAACTCCTATGCCAAGGAAGCCTCTGCCCTGATTGATAGGGCAGTAAAACGCTCTGCGATAAAACCAATGGAACGCATTTGCTCTTAAAGATCCTCTATTAGCCGACTCCTGGTGCCTGCGTTACTGACTAGAGTACTATGAAGAGCAATTTTGCAGCGATGGCCTCCTCACTGCTGCGGACAGTCGTGGAGACGAAGTGCGCTGCATAGCTGAAACTTCTGACTACACAGAGGACGTGAAAGACCGTCTACAAACTCCCAGGTTCGAAGCTATCCTGCACAATACGGGACAAGAATCAGGATTTCTACTTGCTCATAGACCAGAAGCAGAGATTTCACTCAGGTGCAGTTACGTTGGCGTCAGCATACCATGCGTCAAAGAGGTTTCGAGGGATTCGATAGAAACCAACGACAAGACTCGCTGGAAACACGCCGCCAACGCCCTCTCACTCGCCAGTACTTAGGATCGCCGCCGCAGACTGAAGGAACAGTTTAGCCAGTTAGTCCCAGCCTGTTCATTCGAGTGAGATCAGATAGTTTGAGTCTGTATGCGGTGGAGTCCCAGCGTGCCACTGAGGGGGAGCTGCAGACTTAGCCTCTAGCACAGAGAGAGGCAGCAAATAGCAACCTTATAGTGAACATAGCGAACTTCAACAGCATTGACGCTTCGTGCACTATACAGAAGAGAGTTTGTACCACATCATATGGAAAATTAAGTCTTTGTTTATGAATAAAGAACCTAGTTATTAATTGGGTGCAGTTCGTGTAACAGAAACGGCCTTGCCGCAGTGGATACACCGGTTCCCGTGAGATCACCGACGTTAAGCGCTGTTGGGCGTGGCCGTCACTTGAATGGGTGACCACCCAGCCGCCATGCGCTGTTGCCATTTTTCGGGGTGCGCTCAGCCTCGTGAGGAGCTGTTGTTGTTGTTGTGGTCTTCAGTCCTGAGACTGGTTTGATGCAGCTCTCCATGCTATTCTATCCTGTGCAAGCTTCTCCATCTCCCAGTACTTACTGCAACCTACATCCTTCTGAATCTGCTTAGTGTATTCATCTCTTGGTCTCCCTCTACGATTTTTACCCTCCACGCTGCCCTCCAATGCTAAATTTGTGATCCCCTGATGCCTCAAAACATGTCCTACCAACCGATCCCTTCTTCTAGTCAAGTTGTGCCACAAACTTCTCTTCTCCCCAATCCTATTCAATACCTCCTCATTAGTTACGTGATCTACCCACCTTATCTTCAGCATTCTTCTGTAGCACCACATTTCGAAAGCTTCTATTCTCTTCTTGTCCAAACTAGTTACCGTCCATGTTTCACTTCCATACATGGCTACACTCCATACTAATACTTTCAGAAACGACTTCCTGACGCTTAAATCTATACTCGATGTTAACAAATTTCTCTTCTTCAGAAACGATTTCCTTGCCATTGCCAGTCTACATTTTATATCCTCTCTAATTCGACCATCATCAGTTATTTTACTCCCTAAATAGCAAAACTCCTTTACTACTTTAAGTGTCTCATTTCCTAATATAATCCCCTCAGCATCACCCGATTTAATTTGACTACATTCCATTATCCTCGTTTTGCTTTTGTTGATGTTCATCTTATATCCTCCTTTCAAGACACTGTCCATTCCGTTCAACAGCTCTTCCAAGTCCTTTGCTGTCTCTGACAGAATTACAGTGTCGTCGGCGAACCTCAAAGTTTTTACTTCTTCTCCATGAATTTTAATACCTACTCCGAATTTTTCTTTTGTTTCCTTTACTGCTTGCTCAATATACAGATTGAATAACATCGGGGAGAGGCTACAACACTGTCTCACTCCTTTCCCAACCACTGCTTCCCTTTCGTGCCCCTCGACTCTTATAACTGGCACCTGGTTTCTGTACAAATTGTAAATAGCCTTTCGCTCCCTGTATTTTACCCTTGCCACCTTCAGAATTGGAAAGAAAGTATTCCAGTTAACATTGTCAAAAGCTTTCTCTAAGTCTACAAATGCTAGAAACGTAGGTTTACCTTTTCTTAATCTTTCTTCTAAGATAAGTCGTAAGGTTAGTATTGCCTCACGTGTTCCAACATTTCTACGGAATCCAAATTGATCCTCCCCGAGGTCCGCTTCTACCAGTTTTTCCATTCGTCTGTAAGGGATTCGCGTTAGTATTTTGCAGCTGTGACTTATTAAACTGATAGTTCGGTAATTTTCACATCTGTCAACACCTGCTTTCTTTGGGATTGGAATTATTATATTCTTCTTGAAGTCTGAGGGTATTTCACCTATCTCATACATCTTTATCACCAGATGGTAGAGTTTTGTCACGACTGGCTCTCCCAGGGCCTTCAGTAGTTCTAATGGAATGTTGTCTACTCCCGGGGCCTTGTTTCGACTCAGGTCTTTCAGTGCTCTGTCAAACTCTTCACGCAGTATCTTATCTCCCATTTCCTCTTCATCTACATCCTCTTCCATTTCCATAATATTGTCCTCAAGTACATCGCCCTTGTATAAACCCTCTATATACTCCTTCCACCTTTCTGCCTTCCCTTCTTTGCTTAGAACTGGGTTGCCATCTGAGCTCTTGATATTCATACAAGCGGTTCTCTCCAAAGGTCTCTTTAATTTTCTTGTAGGCAATATCCATCTTACCCCTAGTGAGATAAGCCTATACATGCTTACATTTGTCCTCTAGCCATCCCTGCTTAGCCATTTTGCACTGAGGAGCTACTCGACCGAATAGTAGCGGTTTCGGTCAAGAATACCATCATAATGACCGGGAGAGCGGTGTGCTGGCCCCACGACCCTCCTATCCGCATCCTCCTCTGAGGATGACACGGCGGTCGAATGGTCCCGGTAGGCCACTCGTGGCCTCAAGACGGAGTGCTTTGTGTTACAGAGGGAGTATATCGACCTGCAACCAACCTCCTCCTCTTGCTTCCCATGGTTCAGCTCTGCAGAGAAAACGACATAAAAGCGGCGAAAGAGAATACAACGTGCATAGTCGTAAAAAAGCAGAGTGCCTCAGTCTACAAAAAGAAGCACAGTTTCGTTTCTCTGTTCAAATGGGCACGAATAATGCCACTGCTAGTGGCGAAAGCAGTTTCGAGTCTAATGGTAAGACTGTTCACTGACGCCTTGCCAGCAATGTCTCAAAACGCTATCCAGCTAAGTGCGTCCTACCGACAGCCTCCAGAGTTTTCATCTCCGTAAAAAGCCCGGTTTAGAGCAAACCTCGCCTCTTTAGCATGGACTCCTCTTGCGGCCCGTCACTGCGCCAGTTACAAGCGGTATCCCTCCCGACCTACAAGTCACGAAATTGTCCGCCAGTCGCCTTCAGGTCATACTCACTGCGGCAGAAACTCGTAGGAGAAACTGTGACCCCTCATCTGTCCACTGCTCAGCCAACCACGTGCGTTTCTGGGTCTTTTGGCAGGAGTACGCCTTGGCGTCACGGGTGAGAACTTTTGCGACGGTTTGCACGTATCTACAGCGGGCAGTCCACGTGCTTTCCTCGTGCTAAAAAAGATGCTGGTCCGAGCGCTTTTAAGATGCTATGTTTACGATCTTATGCTTTCAGCAACATCTGCTCCCCTCCTCTTAGCGCCTATAGCTCCGTTGTGAAAAGCCTCTTTGCGCCGGCATCACGGTCAGGCAGCGGTCGTAGGCAACAAATGCCCGACGTTCTCTTTTCAGAACCATAAAACCGTCATCACTGCTGCCCTTGTTCCGTGTCTATCACAGGGGCCGCAAAGGCCCACGGTCGTTCTGCTGCCGTAGCTAGCACGAAATTACACTCAAGGCATGCATCTCTACAGAAATGTTAGTATGAGGCTACCCAGTATCAAACAATAATAATTCGACAACCCCTCCTAAAAATGCGATCCCATACTGAGTAAATGAAATATGAACTGTCAAAATTATTCATGTATGGTGGCAAAATCTTCTCTCCTTACACTCACACTAAAAAGTGTTGTGCCTACAGGATACATGTGTTCTGCCTTCTGGATGGTTCCTGAGAACATTGTTGTCTCTACCCGATGCGAGTCCACGCTAGCCACTTCGCAGTCTGGTATCTTCCTCTTTGTACTTCATACAGCATTGTTATTCTCATTCCTGTTCCCTCCTACCCATCTCTGTACCTTCGATAGCTGCTATTAGAATTCCTACTCACTCTTTCCTCTTGTTAACCAGACTTGGGAGTGTTCTTGGTTCCTTCACCTTTCACAACTTCACTGGTTCACTCATTTCTTTTTGTCTGCTCTCCTCCAAACCTATGACTGCAATGTTTCACCCTTATCTCTTTCTGCCCTTTTCGAGGTTCTGATTTCACAGCCGTATAAATAAAAACTCGACACGAAACATCTAACCAACCTTTTTCTTAACTCTAGTGCAAATTTGCACATAATAAGCGTTTCTTTTTATGGAAAATTTGCTTTCCCATTGCAGTTGATGCCCTTATTTCTTTTTTACTCAGCTGGTTACCAATTAGCATGCTCTCCAAACATTTCTAACATGCTAAAGAAGTACACAACGTGTATTATTGCCCTGGGTTGCACGCGGTGAACAGAATTAATTACCACTATAAATAGGCCTTATACGGCAAAAGGTAACCGGAGTTAAAGAAGCAACTTATTTTTTATCCAAAACCAGAGCAAATGTCTGATTCTCTGATTCTTTTTAATTATGTGATTTATTTTGCACAATTGAAAACTTGGAACTAGAAGTTATATATCAATATATGTGTTTATATTTGGTGGGATTAATAACGAAAGTCCAGAAAAAATAAACAGCTCATTGAACGTGACTAATGAGCACTCAGGAATTCGGTAAAACTAAGATGCAGATTGCATTACAAAAAGCAGAACCAAACACGAGAGACCGATACTTACACAGCTTTCGTATTAAGACTTTCTTCAAATTTCAAGAAATCAGGCACATCTGCAACTGGAACAGCAATGGCGAACAGCACCGCAGGAAAAGAGTTTACGTACACCTCCTGTAATCTTACGAGGAGACTTGTGACAGCAATTATGCGAATAAAGTTGGCGCGCCCGTATTATCCTGAGCACCTCTACCGCATCGGAGTGATAGACTCTCATACACGCAGTGAAAATACGGAAGGCGGCTCAGATCTGAACCACGTCACATAGGCCTGTTCTAAATTTGCTGCAGGTAAAACTAAATGAAAACATAAAAGAAAACTTTGGGAGAAGTTCACGAAAATGTCCCGCCAACAAAGATTAAAACTCTGAGAAAAATATTGAAATTAATACTGTAATGGCAAGTTTACTGCAGGAAGCGGATATAAATCTTTAATGCATCAGAAATTACAGTTAGATGATTTACAGATTGTGTAAAATAACTATATACTTTAGATTTAACCTTTAAGGAGACCTTAACCAAATACTTTAAGGAAATAACTTTGGTAAGATAGAACGTTTATTTTCATTGCTTTCAAGGCTTCGTTTATTGACAATAGCATGCAATGAAAGTCAGCAGTTTATATGAATTCATGAATATAGCCATGGTCCAACGGTGAAGCAGATTATCTCAGTATGCCGTTATTTAAAGCACTGTGTTGTGTCTTTTACTGGCCCTTACATGTTTTTATATACACGTAATGTCTCTAAGGTGTGACTGCTTCGCCCGGTCATGACGGAAAGTCCCGTGTGATTGCTGTCAAACCTGATGAAGGAGCTTCCGTTCCAAAACACGTTTATCTGAAATAAACAGAAGAAACCCAAGGTACAACCAGTCGACGGACGTTTGTTTAGTCCTCAGACTAGTTGCACCTCGTTCATTTGTTTCAAATTTTTTAAAATATATTATTCGTCTTTCATAGTTGAAAGCTAGTGACCCATCACACAGTCAACAGTCTGTGCCTATTTGTCCCAGTCTTTTGTATCTCGGCGTAGCTGGTCCATTGTGGTTTGTTTTCTCCTTTCTCTGGCCTGTCCATCGTCTTAGTGGTCTTCCTTTCAATATACTCCGTTTTTGCCTTAGATGATCATCTTTCCCAAGTTATCCTAGTGTAGTTGAATTAAGTGACCAAGGAACAGTAAGATTCGCTGGAAACAGATACTGCACAATCTCTTCTCCATTTCTTGAAGGATTGATTTGTTGCCTCCGTTTGGCCCTCCATATTATTCTCAGCAACATCCTATATGTCGACATATCAAAAGCGTCAATTCTTTTGCGGTCCCCTTCAGTTATTGTCAGTGTTTCAGTGCCACAAAGGAAAACTGAAATCACCAGAGATTTCAGCACTTTCAATTTAGTTTGTCTTTTTATGGCTCTGTAACTTCGATGCAGCATCCCCACCCACAACAATCCTACGTCTTATTTCCTATTTAGAGACCCTCTTTCTGAACCATTAAGACCAGTTCGACAAAGTGATCAACCTATTCATATTCTGATTACTGACAATCCAAGGTTCTTGTTTTCTCTATTAACTCCTTCATTTTCACTTGTGATTCTGCGCACAGTGTGGTGTCATCAGACAATCTTAAATTATTCATTCTTCGTCTTCCAATCCGGATCCCGCAAGTCTAGTCAGAAGACTTTTTCTCGTAACATAGATGTTAAATAGAACCGGCGATGGTTCGAAAGCTCTTGAAATGGTTTTATTTAATCTAATAATTCGCTTGCTATCAGAGATTTCCGATGGGAGTAACAAGACGATCAGGAAGGCCCGTTTCTGCTAGTAAGTTCCACAGTTCTTTCTATCGAACGCAGTCGAAAGCCTTGCTATAGTCCACGGAACCAAGAACTAATTGGATACTGAATCCCCTATATTTTTTAGTTTGCTGTCTGATGCTGAGAACCACCTCCCGTGTTATTTTATTACGCACAAACCCAGTTTGCTATGGTGATGCTTGTTTATACAAATAGGTTCTCACGCATGACATTTAGAAGAAACTTCTAGAATGAGATTTTCACTCTACAGCGGAGGGTGCGCCGATATGAAACGTCCTGGCAGATTAAAACTGTGTACCAGACCGAGACTCTAACTCGGGACCTATGCCTTTCGCGGGCAATTGCTCTACCGACTGAGCTACCCAAGCACTACTCACGCCTCTTCCTCACAGCTCTAATTCTTTCTTTAGAAGAAACTTGCTCGTACGTGGAATCAGTTGAATGGTTTGCACGTCGCTTTTCATTTCCTTTCTCATGAAACAGAATCATTACCGATATAGTCCAGTCTTCTATCCACGTTCCGTTATTCCATATGCTCTTTCATGTTTCGTGCATAATTTTCAAACCAAAGTCTCCAGATGTGATCATTTTGGCAATAATAAGGTCAGGTCCAGGTATTTTGTTATCTTCCGATTTAGCTCTAGGTTCTCATTTTTAAGATATTAGGTTTCTTCTATGCTGGTATACTTGCACGTCCAAGTTTTCTTTCTTTATCCACGTAAAACTTGTTGCTATAAGTTCTCCACTGCTCGTCAGGTAGTTCTATGTTCGTTTGAGGTGAGCCATGTCCATCTTATGGAACCCACGTTCTTGGTTTGAAGTATCTTGTTAGTCTCTTTATTTCGTTTAATATGCATCTGGTCTCACTGCAGTCTCTGAGTTTCTCAATTCTCCCTCACGTTTTTCTGACGGAATTATTTTTGTCTCATCGCAGATTCTGTGTATTAATGCCAATAACTTGCGATACTGCTGAGTTCCAAGTAATCCTCTCATCTTGAGTACCTCCGTGTCCTCAATGATTTTCGTGGTTAATAAACCCGTTGTTTTTATTCTTTATCTTTCTGCTATCCTTGACTACTTCATTAGCCGTTATAACTAGTGTCTCCTTTACCAAATTGCATTTCTCTGCAGATGTGTTATCTCACTGATGGGTTGAAAGTGTCCCTTGGACTAGATCCCTAATAATTTCTGTTTCAGACTGTTGGCCTAATCATCTTGCTTTTGAAGTTGTCCCTTTACATGTCGACAGTTTCATTCTCAGTTTAAAACTTAGAAGCTGATGGTTAGAACCATAGTCAGCACCAGAAACAGCCTTCATGTTTTTTACTGACGATCTCCATCTTAAGCCAATCAATGAACAGTCTGTCTGAATACGATATGTTCCACCTGGTGTGATACAGGTGTAAAACATTCGTGGATAGTGTTGGAAGCAGATGTTTATAACGCCTGACAGAAATGAGTCACTTAATCTCCACGATCATTGATTTTGCCCAAACCGTGACAGCCAAGAACTTCATTTGCCGAGTCCCATTTCCCTGCCTTAGCGTATAAATCTCCTTACAGTACGGTAACTCCTTTCTGGATACTGACCGTAGGCAGCTGCAAAGAGACGCATAATTTTTTTCTAAATCTTCATCAGCAGCCGTTGAAATTGGTGCGTACACCTGTATTACATTTAGCTTGCAATCTCTGGTATTATTTAGTCACTGACAGGCCTGTACTGAATCACTGCGGCATTCCATTCCTTATGTACTAACAACGCCATTTATGGAGTCATCTGACCTACCAGAAAAATATACTGTATTGCAGTTACCTGTTTCAAAGTGCCCAGTGCCTTTCCAGTGAGTCTCTGTTAATAATAATGTAGAGAGTTTAGTTCTCTGGTAATCCTTTTCTGCAATCTGTAACTTTCAAACTTGGCATAATCCTGGTATATTTGAAGTCGCAATTTTGTGTATATTCCTTTGGATGTTCATAGTTTTGCATGCGGCTATCCCGTACTGTCGCCTACCCCCTCCCCTTCCCCCCTCCTCGCCCTCCTCCCGCAAACCCGAGTGGGGAACTGTTTATACCTCCAGGCTGTTTAACAGGAGGCAAATCCATGGTAAATTTTCTGTGAACATACATAGCCCCTGTGGCTAGAATATACTATGAATGAGCCCACAAACGCACTGTGCACGCATTTGCCTTCACCTGTCCGTTGCAAACATAGAGTAAAATATAAAGGACTAGGTAGAAGTGGTTAGGGTCAGCGGTAACGTCACTGTTCATCCTGGTTAAGGAGCAACCAGGAACTCGCGTGGGAGGCAGGGTCGCTAAATCACTGAGATAGGACTATCCTTCACTGGCACACGAGTTCCTACCCGCTACCTAATGCACATATGTAAAAAATGTAAATGGTTGTATTTAACCGTCTGAACAAACGTTATGATGTTTCCAGTAGAAAACAAGCCATTACATTAATTTCAAATTTCATACGTGCAGCTACCCGTCTGTTTTCATCTGCCACACAGGCCACGTGGGCTATTGTCACGGATCACTCAAGGCGGTTACCGAACTGCGGAAACGCAGGAAGCCCGTGCACACAGTCGAACAATGCGCAGAGAGGCCTGCAACACACACAGCCCCCGTAGCTTCAAAATGGTTCAAATGGCTCTGAGCACTATGGGACTTAACATATGTGGTCATCAGTCCCCTAGAACTGAGAACTACTTAAACCTAACTAACCTAAGTACATCACACACATCCATACCCGAGGCAGGATTCGAAGCTGCGACCGTAGCAGTCGCGCAGTTCCGGACTGAGCGCCTAGAACCGCTAGACCACCGTGGCCGGCCCCCGTAGCTGCTACACGCTATACAGAAAGGGTAGCGGGCTGCCGCACAGTATGTTTGCAGGAGCTTGATTTTCATGGCGCGTGTTTCACCATTAAAGGACGGGAGGTGACTTATGTGTACGACCTTTTGGCTGTCGCGTTTTGAAATGTATGTGGCCAATGTCCAGCGAGTTCCTGAGCTAACAACCGCCAGTCAAGAGGAGCGAACGACGTTCAACACTTTTCCTAACTACAGCCATTCAAAACACTAAAATCCCATAAGTTTGTGACTGGTAGCAGTAATTTAAAAAAAATTACATAATTTCAATTTCCTAATGACAATATTAATGTTTCTTCGAGTATATTATTGAATATTTTCTTCATGTCTTTGAATTAAGTAGATTTCTCTGCTGGTGCATTTCTAAGTTTAAAAAGGTTCCTGAACCTTGACTTACTTTCAAGGAATATTCTTAAAAATTTATTTTATTTACTCGCGATTCATCAAGAACAATAAAACATTTAATCACACTATGTGAGCGTGGAAGTAGTTGCCAGGGAGTAAGTGATGAAATCATACGCAAATTCCTTTTTAACAAATGGTAATTTATTCACTTTAATGGTGCTTAAAGCATTTTTTAAAAGAAACAGATTTAAAATTATAATCAAAAAGCACCCTCTAAATATCAAGTTACAATTTATTCAGAGGCAGAAAGAAAGAAATTTTTGAATGTATTAGCTTTCGGGCTGAGAATTTTGCCGCTCCCTTTTGACACGGTCGTAGTTACGACCGCTCACAACAACCTGTGAAAGACTACACTGGCGCAAATCTGCAGCACACCAGATTACTTTAAACTAAAAGTTTTACAATTCACACAACCACACAAACTATGAACCGCGTAGGAGGGATGGAAATGGTACAAAATACTAAAATAAAAATATCAACTTTCCCACCGAAGGTGCAACTTGATTTTAACTTCGAAGAAAAGCCTTACGGTGGAAGGGTGGCAACATTATATACTAAAATGACCATTTAAATAAAAGCCCATGAAATGCAATCTTATATAAAATTATACAAGGTTGGCCAAACAAGTTTACATGCTCTACAGTACACAGATACCGCCTCTCAAGATGATAGGCAAGATCAAAATACATTTCAGGGATTAGGCCGTTACACTCCAGGCAATAAATTCGTTAACACACCAAATCCGACAAACATGACAGAGGCAGCTATTAACGTACGGCAAATTTATAGGGAGATTACCCAACAACCCGAACCGCAGGTTGCCCTGACCCGCCCCTACTCCACAAGGGAAAAACCTACCACCCAATTCATAATTAACCACCTTCCCGCGGGTGGGCGAACGTAGATGAGTGGTGGGACGACCCCAAAACAAAGCGGCTGGTGACCTCACGAAAAAAAGAATTAGAATTTAACAAGTAAATGAAACAACATATCACCAATCACTTAACTTCTAATAAACTGCGATTTCTGGAGAAGACCTGGCGCAGCACCCCCAAATCGTACCCCTCGCTATACGGCGCGGCCCACTGGACTCACGTGGCGACCTCACATGCGCCGACGCTCAAGACGCACAAGTCATCTTGTGTCTCAGTGCCCGACCGACCAACCGATCGATCCAACCGCCAATGACCATTGCCTGAGCGACTCCAGGAGACTGGTGGCCTAACGCGCAGACTCAGATGTAGGAACTAAGCCCCGACCGGACGACCACTCGCTGAGTTCTCTAACTGGCGGAGTGGAAAGACTCTCATTTATCCGGACGACAGACAGACACTAACTGCCTCAAAAATTCGGACGAGAGACAGACTAGCAAGCTGGGGACGAGAGACTGACCCAGACTGACCCCTGGCGAGCTCATAGCGCCCCTTAAATGCACGTGAACAGGCAAACTTTCCGCCTTTACCACCAGAGGAAGACACCAAAGCTGCGATAGCCACAGCGGCGCCACCGCCAAAAACGGAGGGCGACTCCTTCACACTACGCGCTGCGGCGTGCTCTTCAAAACAGCAATTTTTATCATGGCTCAGTTCCCTCCTCTCTGTATGATGATAGGTGCAAATCTTGAATGTAACAATGTCATTAAAACATCAGTGTGCCAAATTATTCGCTGATATCATTGGTAGCATCGAGCTGATATCGCAAAGCAAAGCTAAAGAAAAATCACCATTCCTTTCCTGTACCTTACTTATTTAAAAATAGGTCCTGTAATTCTCCCTCGCAGTCATTGAGGATAGCAATGTCATACCCGAATCCTATTACTACCATCCTATTACGCTAAATTTTAATTCCCGTATATCAAGCATAGCCAGACAGTACAAGTGGACTAGAGGCAGCGTAGAAATGTCTTAAGTCTCGGGTTAGAACTAGCCACAGCTTTAGGTCTGAATAAAAATTACCAACTAAGGCGTCGGAGGATCTTAATTTACGGAGTCACCATTTCTCTGCCAGTGACCTCGTTACAGAAGGCGGAGGAACGGATAGATGTTCGGGGCACTCTCGTTTACTGGCATCAGGGTTCAGAAGGCAACAGAAAACATTGTATTAAAGATACAAATATGTACACACAGGATATGTGGCCTGTCACTGAAGCAATTTCATATTAATTCCACCAGTGGCAATAGATTCCGGATCCGTACCTCTTTCGTATCTCTGGGTTAGGTTTGCCAAGAGCGAGATGACCATTAAAAAAAGATGGAACAACCACCGAAAGATTCTATGTGTCTAGGAGTGGAACGTCAGAAGTTTGAATGTAGTATGGAGGCTCAGTGTAGTGGGGAACAGTGAAGTGAAATGGAAAGAAGGTAAGAACTATAGAGTAATATCAACAGCAACGGATAATTGTGTAACGGATGTGGAGTTCTTTAGAGTAAGGATTCAATTACAGTGAACTGTTCAGTGACATTATCGTTCTCATTGGAAACAACAGAAGATGAAGAGATGGAACAAATATGTGATGTGTAAAGGGAGACAAAAATCAAATAATCATGGGGGAATTGAACGGGGTAGTAGCGGATGGAATCAGCAAAGATTATTTGCATGAGGGTGCGGAAAGCAGCAGAAACCACTGTATTACAAATACGTTATGTGGACCTAAAGGAGGTGTCGCCTGTCATTGAAAAAGTGTCAAATGATCTCACCAGTGACAGTAGTAAAGGGAGGAGGTCGGCTTTGTAGTAGCTGTAAGAGAAAATATAGTTTGAGTTTAGTAGCAAATTTCAGCTAGTAATGGCGAACACATCCATCTGAAGCGGAGGAAATGGCCCAAAGACAAGGGCTATTCAATCTATGTAAAAACAAGTGGAATGCTTAAGTAATGAGGAAGATGAAATGATTTTCAAGTTCTCTGAGAGTGTAGATACTATGATAATGAATGTATCTCCAAAAAGTGTTAATCACTGGCGTTGGACAAACAAACAACGTTACAACGACGGTAGCTGCAAAGAACCCATGTGTAACTGGTCAACGAAAGGGGAAGGTACAAAAACGTACAAAAAAGACAAGAATAGAGCATAATAAGTGACCTAAGAATGAAATAAATAGGTGTACAGCGAAACGGAGGCTGGAAAATAGTGAAAAAATCGATCGAGTAAACGTTGCCGGAAGTATTAATTCAGAATATAGAAAAGACAGAACTACTTTCGATGAAATTAAAATGATGGGTGTCAACCTTAGGAGTGCAGGAAGAATGCCACTGTTAAACGCAAAGCAGAGAGAAGATAGATGGAAAGAGGCCATACATTGCCTGTACGAGTTGGAAGAAATGTCTGATCGCGTGACTGAAGAAGAAAAGAGAGTGGAATTGGAAAATATATTATCGCTATAGATCAAATAAGGTAGAAGGTTCAGATAAAATACCATTGTAATTTCTAAAATCATTGGGGGAAGTAGCAGTCAAAGTACTGTCCAAGCTGCCATGTAGAATCTGTGAAAGTGGCGACAAACCCACAGAGCCTAGGAAAAACACCATTCACACAATTCCGAAGTCAGCAGGACCAGAGAAGTTGCGAGAACTATCGTACAATCTGCTTAACAGCTCATCTATTAAAGCTGCTGACAAGAATAGACAGTGTTGAAAGCTGTGCAGAAGCAGGTCTGAAGTTGCGTTTGAAAATGGAACGACGACTTAATAAAAATAGAACCACATTCATAGGATTTGCGCGCATAGGAAATACATTCGATAATATAAAATGCAGCAAGATGTTGGAAATCCGGCGAAAAAAAGGAGTAAGCTACAGAATAGGTAGGGGTTACCCGAATTGTAAGACCAAGAACGAGGTGCTTGAATTAGGATGTAGTCTTTCGCCTTTTCTGTTCAATCTATACACTGAAGAAACAATGATGGTAATAAAAGAAATGTTCAAAAGTGGGAATAAAATTTTGGGTAAAAATAATATGATCGATAAGATAAGTAGATGACATTGCTGTCGTGTCTTAAAGTGAAGAAAATTTATAGAAAATTGTTGAACTGAATGAACATTCTAACGAGCACAGAATATGGAGTAAATCGCAGAAAGACGAAAGCAATGAGTAGCAGGAATGAGATTAGCGATCGACTTAACATCAAGACTCATGACCACGAAGCGTACGAAAGTAAGGAACTCTATCTCAGATGTGGTCGAGCGGTTCTAGGCGCTACATTCTGGAACCGCGCGACCGCTACGGTCGCAGGTTCGAATCCTGCCTCGGGCATGGATGTGTGTGATGTCCTTAGGTTATTTAGGTTTAAGTAGTTCTAAGTTCTAGGGGACTTATGACCTCAGCAGTTGAGTCCCATAGTGCTCAGAGCCATTTGAACCATCTATCTCAGATGCAAAAATCCTACGATGCAGGAAGTATAGGCGACAAAGGGTAGCAGTCTAGCACAGTCGAAGAGAGCATTTCTGGCCAAAAGAAGTCTACTGCTATCAACATTAGCTCTTAATTTGACGTATACAGTTCTGAAAATGTACGTTTGGTGCTCAGCACATATACTAGTGAATCATGGACACTGCAAAACCGGAACAAGAAGACAATCGAAGCGTACACATGGTACTACGGAAAGATGTTGAAAATTAGGTGGGCATAAAATAAAGAGGGAGGAGGTTAAGCACAGAAGATGTGAAGAAATGTGGAAAACAGTAAGAAGAAGAAGGAACTATGATAGGGCATATGTTAATAGGGAATGGCGTCCATGGTACTACAGGGAGCTGTAGAGGATGAAAACTATAGGCGGAACAGATGTTGGTATATGTTTAATGATTGATTGAGGACGTTGCGCGAAAATGTTACTCTGACATGAAGAGGATGGCAGAGAAGAGGAATTCGTGGCGGGCCGCATCAAAACAGTTAGGCTGACGAAAAAACCTAGGAGAATGAGGAAAACAATCATGTAGATCTGAGTAGAGAGCGGAGAGGAAGGGATAATTATGGCTATAATGGTCATGAAATGGATGCTGGCGAGTTAATACCAGGTAGACCAAAAATGTCTACGCTGCATTGATGGAAGCTGAGTAGATCTCAGAAAACAGACAGAAGCAGGTTGGATGCGTCTAAGGTGATAGGTGACCTGTTAAACACTTCCACCGTACATCAAATTTTGGCCGAAATTTTACACATGTGCCAAAACGGTGTGGAAAACCCTCACAGCTGAGCAGATGGGCAATCGAAGAACGTGTGCGTTGATCTTCTTCAGAGGACTGCCAATAGCCACGAATGGTTGAGTTATGTGATCACAGGTGATGCATCGTGTATTTTTTAGTATGATCCTGAGACAAAGCAGCGAAGTGGGGAGTGGCACAGTGAGACCTCTCCTGGACCGAAAGAAGCTAGAATGAGCAAATCAAAACAATTCTGATTTGTTTTTTTGACAGCAGGGGTATCGTGCATACAGAATTTGTTCCTCCAGGAAACAGTCAACCAAGTCAGTAAAAATTTTATGGGTTTAACACCGCATTGTCAGTGTGTCAAAGTACCGACACTTCGGTCACTGTTGCAAGTGACCTTCTTCAGGTTGGTTTTGTTTAAGGCTGGATGAGAAAACTTTGTTTCTTATATACCTGCAGACGTTGCTGTTATCTAATTCTGATAGGCTGTTAAGGATAAAGGGATGTTAGTTCTTTATTGGTGTTTATAATACACTCCTGGAAATTGAAATAAGAACACCGTGAATTCATTGTCCCAGGAAGGGGAAACTTTATTGACACATTCCTGGGGTCAGATACATCACATGATCACACTGACAGAACCACAGGCACATAGACACAGGCAACAGAGCATGCACAATGTCGGCACTAGTACAGTGTATATCCACCTTTCGCAGCAATGCAGGCTGCTATTCTCCCATGGAGACGATCGTAGAGATGCTGGATGTAGTCCTGTGGAACGGCTTGCCATGCCATTTCCACCTGGCGCCTCAGTTGGACCAGCGTTCGTGCTGGACGTGCAGACCGCGTGAGACGACGCTTCATCCAGTCCCAAACATGCTCAATGGGGGACAGATCCGGAGATCTTGCTGGCCAGGGTAGTTGACTTACACCTTCTAGAGCACGTTGGGTGGCACGGGATACATGCGGACGTGCATTGTCCTGTTGGAACAGCAAGTTCCCTTGCCGGTCTAGGAATGGTAGAACGATGGGTTCGATGACGGTTTGGATGTACCGTGCACTATTCAGTGTCCCCTCGACGATCACCAGTGGTGTACGGCCAGTGTAGGAGATCGCTCCCCACACCATGATGCCGGGTGTAGGCCCTGTGTGCCTCGGTCGTATGCAGTCCTGATTGTGGCGCTCACCTGCACGGCGACAAACACGCTTACGACCATCATTGGCACCAAGGCAGAAGCGACTCTCATCGCTGAAGACGACACGTCTCCATTCGTCCCTCCATTCACGCCTGTCGCGACACCACTGGAGGCGGGCTGCACGATGTTGGGGCGTGAGCGGAAGACGGCCTAACGGTGTGCGGGACCGTAGCCCAGCTTCATGCAGACGGTTGCGAATGGTCCTCGCCGATACCCCAGGAGCAACAGTGTCCCTAATTTGCTGGGAAGTGGCGGTGCGGTCCCCTACGGCACTGCGTAGGATCCTACGGTCTTGGCGTGCATCCGTGCGTCGCTGCGGTCCGGTCCCAGGTCGACGGGCACGTGCACCTTCCGCCGACCACTGGCGACAACATCGATGTACTGTGGAGACCTCACGCCCCACGTGTTGAGCAATTCGGCGGTACGTCCACCCGGCCTCCCGCATGCCCACTATACGCCCTCGCTCAAAGTCCGTCAACTGCACATACGGTTCACGTCCACGCTGTCGCGGCATGCTACCAGTGTTAAAGACTGCGATGGAGCTCCGTATGCCACGGCAAACTGGCTGACACTGACGGCGGCGGTGCACAAATGCTGCGCAGCTAGCGCCATTCGACGGCCAACACCGCGGTTCCTGGTGTGTCCGCTGTGCCGTGCGTGTGATCATTGCTTGTACAGCCCTCTCGCAGTGTCCGGAGCAAGTATGGTGGGTCTGACACACCGGAGTCAATGTGTTCTTTTTTCCATTTCCAGGAGTGTATTTCTTTTAATTGGTGGAAACCTGGCCTTTTTGATTGGTGTTTGCATTACTGCTTTAATAACAGCCACGCCTGGAGGTACACAAGAAACAAAGTTTTCCCACTCAGTAACAGAAAACACCATGAAGAAGGTCACTTGCAACAGTGACCGAAACATCCGTAATTTTACGAGGGTTATTCGGAAGGTAAGGAACGATCGGTCGCGAAATGGAAAATACAGTGTGATGAAGCTTTGCACAGATGCGTTGGGCACTGTGTCTAGTACGTCCGTCGATCACATCATGTGGCTTTTTTCAGTTGAGCCCATAGTGAGAACGTAAAGATGGCTATAAATTAGCGTCTCCCGCCAAGTACAAGTGCCTGGCGAAAGATTTCGCCTGAAGCTACATACTACAACTGTCTAGCAGTTCGTTCTATAAGACAGTTCTCGGCCGCACTCTGCAGGGACAATGAAGATGCTCCTGCAGCGTTTTCGATGGGAAGTGTTTGATCACCCACAATACAGCCCGTAATTGGCTACCTCTGAGGTTCATCTCTGCTCGGATGAACAGCTGGCTATGAAGACAATATTTTGACACAGACAACGAGCTGCAGTCCAGAGTAGAAAATTGTCGGAAAGCACTGGCGGCTGTCTTCTATAACGAGGGAATTGAAAAGTTGGTACAACGCTACGACGTCTAAGTCTGAGCGGCGACTATGTAGAGAAGTAGCTGGAAGGTGCAGCTGTTGCAAATAAAACAGTTTTGGTTTTCACTGTGGTTTCAAATTTCGCGACCTATCGTTCCTTAATTTACGAATAGCCCTCGTACATATTGACAGTGCGGTCTCAAACCAAGAAAAATTATATTGCCTGTGACAATGGCCGGCGAAGGCTACGTTTATAGTCAACCAAGTGTTTCATGAAGATGTTCTTGACGGGCTCAGGTAAAGAGTGAAACGAGTGAGACCGGTCACAGGAAGCAAATGGTTGCTGCATCATAACAGCGCTTAGTATCACAGGGACACTTCCATCACGGCGTTTTGACCTCGAAAGGCAATCTTTTTGTTCAACAGCCCCCCCGTTCACCTTGTGACTTGCTTTCTTTCCAAAAATCGAAAATGGAATTACTTTTAAGTCTACAATATTGCGGCTTTAAGAAAATAAAATACACCTCACAGTTGAAGACAGTTACCGTGCAATGCCTGCATACATCTAGACGAAGTACTTTTCCTACTTTGGATGTCAGATATTTGCTGCTACTCCTGATGATAATTATGATGATATTGTTCGGAATGCCAACAACTTTCATGTAAAAATTTTACGCATTTCTGATTGACTTTAGCTGTTTCTTTTTCGAGTTCGCTATCACTTGCAGCACAGAGCAGTTTTCTTTTCGATCCGGGGAGCCATTCGGCATGAGGAGTAAAATACCGGCTTTACTGAAATGCCCCTCTGCGAATAAGTAAGTAAAGTGAGGTCGCCGTCCTATATAGGCTGCCTGAGCAAGCCGAGTTCTTCGCTCTCGGCTGGTCGTAATTAATAACGGCAGCGTTGCTCGGCTCCAGTGCTCGCAGAATTACTCCCGCCATGTCTCTGCCGTTAAGACGAGCTGCGGCATTTGCAGAGCACCCTTCATTTTTATTACTTTAGAGCTGGCTCGGCGGTTTCTCCCTTTGGAGTTACTGTTCGCCTGCGTAGGACGTGACGTTTTCTGCAAATAGCGTGTCACCAGCACCGAAATAACATGCTGACGGTGCTCTGCGATATTACAGTCTCGTTTACAAAAATTTGCTTTCCGTCTGATCTTGGGGCTAGCTGCATTATATTGGCCTACCCCGTAGATTACAAAACAGGGTGGGGCGATTTCTCCGTAATTTACAAAAGAGTAAGGGAAAGAAATGTTCCTCTTTCGAGGGAGCTATGAACATAGATTAATTATTTATTATTCAGAGAGTTACAGCAAAAAAATGGTTCAAATGGCTCCGAGCACTATGGGACTTAACATCTATGGTCATCAGTCCCCTAGAACTTAGAACTACTTAAAACTAACTAACCTAAGGACAGCACACAACACCCAGTCATCACGAGGCAGAGAAAATTCCTGACCCCGCCGGGAATCGAGCCCGGGAACCCGGGTGTGGGAAACGAGAACGCTACCGCACGACCAAGAGCTGCGGACTATTACAGCACCGAGTTGTAGTTTTTTTAAAAATAAAAACATTATTTTTTTCTGTCGTGTAAAGGATTTCGTTAAAGCAAATGTGTACAAGTCAGTTTAAATCAAACACACATCAATTTTAGTTAGGGGAGTTGTATGGCATCACAGCAACACTAGAAAAACATTTTCCCTCATGTTGTTCCTGCAAATAATCAAAATTGTAATTAACATGAAATTAAATAATAATTAATATGTGAATAAAGATTAGCGGCCATCATAAACATTGCGCTACGATCATTGTAAAGTAAAGGAAAAACTACAAAAAGATCCTTACGTGTACTTACTGTAAAACGAACAAACAATGGCTAAATCGGACATTCCATTTTCATTGGCATTGGCATTGGCAACTTGAGTTGTCGCACTTTATTTCGCAGATAGTTGTGTGGAAGAATTAGTGTTTAATTTTAACCTGATTTTATCAACTAGACTTTTCTTTGGAATTATTTAAAGATGTAACTTCAGAACTATTACAAAACGTAAGATAAATGGTGTAACGTTTAGTTCCAGTGGCCAATTACGGCGGTATTAATTTTTATTCCTTAAATACGATAGAACTTGCAAACACTTTCATTCGTTCAGAAGTGAGATCGTCATTTCGAACTACAAGATTCATACAGTTACAGTCAATACAGACGCGATCAGAGAATTGAACTAAACGAATTGTTACCAAGCAAACTGCGGGCCATTGCTTTTCTGAAAGTATCGGTAAAGATATGCTTAAGATTTTTGAATAACTTAATAATTTTATTAAAGAAATAATTCAGTGAATAAGTAAAAGATAGTTGCTGGACACCAGTTACCACTTTCATCGCAGTCGAAAGTGAAATAAATTGCACGCAGTGGTGTTTTACGTCCAAATTGAAAACTAAATTAATTAAATCCCAATGAAAGACAGAAAGTAAAACTAAAATTAATCATGGTGACGGCAAACTTGAACCGTTCAAAGTTCTAGGGCAGGATGGAGCATGCTGTCTATAAGGCTGCTGTTGTCACGTGTGAGACTACGTTTGAGCATTTTGCATACCCCTGAGACACTAACAAGCTCTCAACCCAGAGTTTACAGACTGCTCTCCATAAGATGATGAGAAATTATGTGAAAGAGCTTAATTTCGACAGGGTGGGTTTATTACATATCAAATACGTGTACCATTACTAGGATAAACATAATGAGAAAGGGATTTCATCGAACTACGAAATGGAATCAAAGGTTACAATAAAATCTTGTTTATTGGCAAGCTTCATTAACTTGATTCCAACCACAAAATAGATAGAACAAATAATTATTAGGTTAGGGTGGGATTGGAAAGCCATCACCGCAACTGGACGTCGACTGAATGACGAGGAGTGGCCTTTTCAAACGGATCACGTTTCATGCTCCACAGGACAGCAAGCAAACACTGTGCAACAATTGTTGGAAGGGTCCAGACCAAAGGACGGATCGTTATCATCTAGAGAACATTTTCGTGGTTTTCCCTCAGTGCTCCAACCATTCTGGAAGGCTCACTGGATCAACACAAGTATGCATTTATCTTGGGGAGCCATGTCCACCCTACAAACATTTTGTATTTCCTCGGCACAATAGCGTCTACCATGAGGACAGTGCAACGTGTCGCACAGCTCACAGTGTACCTGCGTGGTTTGAAGAGCAGCAGGATAAGTTCACTTACTCCCCTGACCAATAAACTCCCTGGATTTAAACCAGATCGAGAATCGGTGGGGGAACATCGATCGGGTTGTTGGCGCCGTGGATCCTGAACAGCTGCCCACAGAACAGGATTCGCCATGGCTCCACATTCCTGTCGGTATCTTCCGGAACCTCACTGACTCTCTTCCTGAGCGCCTGGCAGCGGTCCGAACTGCCGAAAGTAGTCAGTCAGGTCTTATGTCAGAACGGTAGGTGGATCAAAACAAAATGTCCAGACACTCTGTGACCAAAATGGTAATGAAACAGAGGATGACAGACTAAAGGCCGAAATACTAAATGTCTTTTTCCAAAGCTGTTTCACAGAGGAAGACTGCACTGTAGTTCCTTCTCTAGATTGTCGCGCAGACATTTCAGGATTTAAGCTAGCTTCCTACTTCTGCAGAGTAGATATGGATGGAGGAGGAGTTGCCACATTTATCAAAAACTGCCATAAATTCAAGAACATTGACATTAATAAATTCTGTTTAGAGCAGCATCTAGAAGCATGTGCAACAGAATAAGAGTTCCATAACAGATCCTATATAATAATAACTATTTACCGAGCACCTGCAGGAAATTATAATCTATTCTTAGATCATCTAGAAGCTCTTTTGGGTTATTTAACAGGAAGAAACAAAGAAATTTTGATTGCTGGTGACTTTAATACAGATTTTCTGATTCAATCTTCCAGTAAACATTCACTGCAGTTAGTAATGTCTTTCAATCTAACTCACACTGTAAACTTTCCAACTAGGATCACTAAATCCTCAAGGACAGCCATTGATAACATTATTATAGACAAGTCAAAGGAACAAAATCATATCATAAAACCTGTTATAAATGGACTATCACATCATGACATGCAGCTCCTTGTTTTAGATGTAAATTCTAAGCAGATTATCATGACTGCTAAATCTGAGTACAGGAGAGTAGTCAATCAACCAAAAATTGAGTGTTTTAGAAAACTGCTCAAAGATATGAACTGGAAAGATGTTTATAGTGCTCATGATATGAGTCAAAAATATAACACATTCATGAACAATATCAGTACCATGTTTGAAAACTGTTTTCCTCTTAAAGTTACTCAAATTAAACAGAAGTCTATAATAAAACCATGGATTACACAAGGAATAAAGATTTCCTGTAAGACAAAAAGGGAAATGTATCTGTCGACCAAGAATAGCTCCAATGCTGATGATTTAGCTAAATACAAGGAATACTGTAAAACATTAAAAAAAGTATTTCAGACGTCTAAACAAATGCACTACGAGAAGAAGATAGCAATATCAGGGAACAAAATAAAAACAATATGGGATATAGTGAAAGAGCAGACTGGTAGAACCAGAAAGGAACAGGAGCAAAAAGCACTAAGGGTAGATGACACATTAGTAACTGATGGGCATAGTGTGGCAAATCTATTTAACAAGTACTTTATATCCGTTACTGAAAGAATGGGACTTTCAGGATCGGTAAATAATGCCCTTGAATATCTGAAACTAGCCTTCACAAATAGCTTCAAGTACATGAATATATCACTCACTTCACCAAAAGAAATAACGTCCATAATAAAATCTTTAAAAACAAAGCATTCTAGTGGGTACGATGAAATATCAACAAAGTTAATTACGGCATGTTCTTGTGAGTTTAGTACAATTCTAAGTTACTTGTGTAACCAGTCAATTATAACTGGGACATTTCCTGACTGGCTAAAATATGCATATGTTAAGCCTCTATTCAAGAAAGGGGATAAAGAGATACCATCAAACTACAGACCGATTTCACTTTTGCCAGCATTCTCAAAAATTTTAGAAAAAGGAATGTACAGGCAGCTGCTCAACCATCTGACCACAAATAACATATTATCAAGAACACAGTTTGGATTTCTGAAGGGTTCTGATATCGAGAAGGCTATTTACACCTACAGTGAAAATTTACTTAATTCATTAAATAACAAATTACAAGCAGCAGGTATTTTCTGTGATTTGTCAAAGGCATTTGATTGTGTGAACCACAACATCCTTTTAAGTAAATTAGAATTCTATGGTGTCACAGGCAGTGCTGCAAAATGGTTCAAGTCATACCTCACTAACAGGAAACAAAGGGTGTCAGTGCAAGGGACTAGTGAATTAAGTCATCAGTCATCATCAGAATGGGGAGAAACTGCATGTGGTGTCCCACAAGGATCCATCTTAGGGCCATTGCTTTTTCTTGTGTACATTAATGATCTTTCATCAGTTACACTACCAGAAGCAGAGTTCGTTTTGTTTGCAGATGACACAAGTATTGCAATAAATAGTATGTCAAGTGTAGTTCTAGAAAGATCTGCTAATGATATTTTCATGGATATTAATAAATGGTTTAAAGCCAACTCACTGACATTAAACTTCGAAAAGACTCACTATATGCAATTTAGAACCTGTAAGAGGTTTCCACCCAGCATATGCATAAAATACGAAGAAGAGCAGATAGAAGAGGTTGACAGTCTTAAATTCCTGGGATTACAACTTGATAATAAATTCAGTTGGGAAGAGCACACCACAGAACTGCAGAAACGCCTTAACAAATCTGTATTTGCAATTCGAGTGTTAGCAGACATAGGCGACATAAAAATGAAAAAGCTAGCATACTTTGCCTACTTTCATTCCATAATGTCATATGGTATAATATTTTGGGGTAACTCTTCAAGTCAAACAAAAGTTTTCAGAGTCCAAAAGCGTGTAATACATATTATTTGTGGAGTAAATTCACGGACGTCCTGTAGAAACCTCTTCAAAAACTGGGTATACTAACTACTGCCTCTCAGTATATTTACTCATTAATGAAATTTGTCCTAAATAATATATCTCTTTTTCCAACAAACAGCTCAGTTCATACATACAATACCAGGAACAAAAATGATATGCACAAGGACTTAAAAAGCACTTACTTTAGTTCAAAAAGGGGTCCACTATTCAGGAACACTCATCTTCAATAATTTGCCAGTAAACATAAAAAATTTAGTTACAAATAAAGATCAGTTTAAAAGGAGCCTGAAAGACTTACTAGTGGCCAACTCCTTCTACTCCATTGGCGAATTTTTTAATAGAAACAAATGATGTATATATTCATACTATTAGTATTGTTATTTCAGCTAAAAAAAAAAAAAGACATTCTCCACATCCACGAGGATCTCCACAGCACGGATTTATGGAACGTAAACTAATCTAATCTAATCTAAAAATGACAAAATGGTAGATATCGAAACAGACGACAGAGGGATAGAGAAACAATTAAAATCGCTCAAAAGAGGAAAGGCCGCTGGACCTGATGGGATACCAGTTCGATATTACACAGAGTACGCGAAGGAACTTGCCCCCCTTCTTGCAGCGGTGTACCGTAGGTCTCTAGAAGAGCGTAGCGTTCCAAAGGATTGGAAAAGGGCACAGGTCATCCCCGTTTTCAAGAAGGGACGTCGAACAGATGTGCAGAACTATAGACCTACATCTCTAACGTCGATCAGTTGTAGAATTTTCGAAACGTATTATGTTCGAGTATAATGACTTTTCTTGAGACTAGAAATCCACTCTGTAGGAATCAGCATGGGTTTCGAAAAAGACGAACGTGTGAAACCCAGCTACCGCTATTCGTCCACGAGACTCAGAGGGCCATAGACACGGGTTCCCAGGTAGATGCCGTATTTCTTGACTTCCGGAAGGCGTTCGATACAGTTCCACACAGTCGTTTAATGAACAAAGTAAGAGCATATGAACTCTCAGACCAATTGTGTGATTGGATTGAAGAGTTCCTAGACAACAGAACGCAGCATGTCATTCTCAATGGAGAGAAGTCCTCCGAACTAAGAGTGATTTCAGGTGTGCCGCAGGGGAGTGTCGTAGGACCGTTGCTATTCACAATATACATAAATGAACTTGTGGATGACATCGCAAGTTCACTGAGGCTTTTTGCAGATAATGCTGTGGTATATCGAGAGGTTGTAACAATGGAAAATTCTACTGAAATGCAGGAGGATCTGCAGGGAATTGACACATGGTGCAGGGAATGGCAATTGAATCTCAATGTAGACAAGTGTAATGTGCTACGAATACATAGAAAGAAAGATCCCTTACCATTTAGCTACAATATAGCAGGTCAGCAACTGGAAGCAGTTAATTCCATAAATTATCTGGGAGTACGCATTAGGAGTGATTTAAAATGGAATGATGAAATGAAGTTGATCGTCGGTAAGGCATATGCCAGACTGACATTCATTGGAAAAATCCTAAGGAAATGCAATCCGAGAACAAAGGAAGTAGGTTACGGTACGCTTGTTCGCCCACTGCTTGAATACTGCTCAGCAGTGTGGGATCCGTACCAGATGGGGTTGATGGAGGAGATAGAGAAGATCCAACGGAGAGCAGCGCGAAAGCGTTACGGAGATGATAGATAAACTCCAGTGGAAGACTCTGCAGGAGAGACGCTCAGTAGCTCGGTACGGGCTTTTGTTGAAGTTTCCAGAACATACCTACACCGAGGAGTCAAGCAGTATATTGCTCCCTCCTACGTATATCTCGCAAAGAGACCATGAGGATAAAATCAGAGAGATTAGAGCCCACACAGAGGCATACTGACAATCCTTCTTTCCACGAACGATACGAGACTGGAATAGAAGAGAGAACCGATAGAGGTGCTCAAGGTACCCTCCGCCACACACCGTAGGGTGGCTTGCGGAGTATGGATGTAGATGTAGATAGGTGATCACATTAATGTGATTAGACAGTGCAGTTGCATCTCTAGTGAAGTTAGATCCCAATGAAATGCCACAACATATTGTATCTCAAAGGTGTACAAAGCAACGACACGATATAATAAATCAGCAAATCCTACCATAAAAATATGAGTTTACACCATCTGCTGCATAGCTGTTAGTCCTCCGTCCAACACTCTACCCGAGCTCAACGTGTGGAGGTAAATGGGCTACTCGTGACTGAGCTGGACGTCTGTTCTCTAAGGGGGTCAGGTCCAATTGACGAAGACCGTTAACGGAATCCGCCTCTGTTGCCGCAGGGAACTGGATTGAAATTACCAATTACCATTCGCCTACTCCCCCCACCGCTTTCCACACACCAAAGTATCCAGAATTCTATAGGTTGGTAAGTTTCCTTTCTAGACGTTTAGTTTGCCATACCGCTCTAATATAATCGCCAGAAGATTATTTCAGTAGGTGTACAGAATCTCTTAACAGGCAGTTTAAAAGTACCATCTTCACTGGAAGCTGTAGTCCTTGCTGACTGGTATTAGCTGTAGCGAGCGTGCCATATTCAAAATACGCTTCATCGGCCTGGAGATTGAGCAATTTCTGCATGGCGTGCGGCATCTTTCATCGACGAGGCAACACTTATTTTTCAGAGCGCATTGAGACTGCCACTGTGAACGCTACGCATATGCCGTATGGTCAGCACTTGCCCTCGCACAGCAAGTAAAATTTTTGAGGGAATATTCACCCAACACTTGATCACAGTTCCCAGAAAACATCAGCTCAATCTGCTAGAAAGCATTGAACATTATTACTGCGTTTAGTGAGTTGTATAGTGAAGTAATTACACCATATGAATTTGTGTCTATGTTAATCTATGGCAGTAATTATTCTGAGACCTCATTCTGGGAAGTAACAAAGGTGTTACTTAACTCCTATTAATGGTGGTTGTGCATTTTCGCTGGTAAGCTAAAGGATGCTTAAATTCACATACTATAAGAAATTCTCGAAATGATCACAGTGAGGCACTAATGTCAGTGTGCAACCACAGTGACTATTACCTCTTAATGTGATAAATTTCAGCAGAAAATATAAGGGTGACTGACGGCGTAAGGATTTGCGACATTATGTGGAACATGATCTCCTATAATGTATTCCAAAGCTTGAATTGTCGTAAGCATCAACCTCGCAGGGTAACATTCTAATATGAAGATGTTAATAAATATACAGAAATAGTTGTCCATTTATTATGATCATATACAATATCTAAACCATGTATTCTTCATTATCGTAGACCATTTCATCAGAGTTATGATATTACTTCCTCCGCTTTATTTTTTTTTTCTGCATGCCCTGTTACCTCGTGTCTCTCCCAAGAGTCCACATCTACTTTTTTTCTTAAATTTCGGCTAATAAAGGCAACTTCGTATTTTCAATAAATGCGTGGAATCAAACTAGATAAATGCCATTCATTTCATGTTTCCTACAGAGCTCAATCGAAAAAAGAAATCAGGTTTGCTCGTCGTTGAAAATATTTTTTTTATATCGGAAGTCTGCGATCCCATTCGATAGAATTATTCAAAAATACACTCCTGGAAATGGAAAAAAGAACACATTGACACCGGTGTGTCAGACCCACCATACTCGCTCCGAACACTGCGAGAGGGCTGTACAAGCAATGATCACACGCACGGCACAGCGGACCCACCAGGACCAGCGGTGTTGGCCGTCGAATGGCGCTAGCATTTGTGCACCGCCGCCGTCAGTGTCAGCCAGTTTGCCGTGGCATACGGAGCTCCATCGCAGTCTTTAACACTGGTAGCATGCCGCGACAGCGTGGACGTGAACCGTATGTGCAGTTGACGGACTTTGAGCGAGGGCGTATAGTGGGCATGCGGGAGGCCGGGTGGACGTACCGCCGAATTGCTCAACACGTGGGGCGTGAGGTCTCCACAGTACATCGATGTTGTCGCCAGTGGTCGGCGGAAGGTGCACGTGCCCGTCGACCTGGGACCGGACCGCAGCGACGCACGGATGCACGCCAAGACCGTAGGATCCCACGCAGTGCCGTAGGGGACCGCACCGCCACTTCCCAGCAAATTAGGGACACTGTTGCTCCTGGGGTATCGGCGAGGACCATTCGCAACCGTCTGCATGAAGCTGGGCTACGGTCCCGCACACCGTTAGGCCGTCTTCCGCTCACGCCCCAACATCGTGCAGCCCGCCTCCAGTGGTGTCGCGACAGGCGTGAATGGAGGGACGAATGGAGACGTGTCGTCTTCAGCCATGAGAGTCGCTTCTGCCTTGGTGCCAATGATGGTCGTATGCGTGTTTGGCGCCGTGCAGGTGAGCGCCACAATCAGGACTGCATACGACCGAGGCACACAGGGCCAACACCCGGCATCATGGTGTGGGGAGCGATCTCATACACTGGCCGTACACCACTGGTGATCGTCGAGGGGACACTGAATAGTGCACGGTACATCCAAACCGTCATCGAACCCATCGTTCTACCATTCCTAGACCGGCAAGGGAACTTGCTGTTCCAACAGGACAATGCACGTCCGCATGTATCCCGTGCCACCCAACGTGCTCTAGAAGGTGTATGTCAACTACCCCGGCCAGCAAGATCTCCGGATCTGTCCCCCATTGAGCATGTTTGGGACTGGATGAAGCGTCGTCTCACGCGGTCTGCACGTCCAGCACGAACGCTGGTCCAACTGAGGCGCCAGGTGGAAATGGCATGGCAAGCCGTTCCACAGGACTACATCCAGCATCTCTACGATCGTCTCCATGGGAGAATAGCAGCCTGCATTGCTGCGAAAGGGGGATATACACTGTACTAGTGCCAACATTGTGCATGCTCTGTTGCCTGTGTCTATGTGCCTGTGGTTCTGTCAGTGTGATCATGTGATGTATCTGACCCCAGGAATGTGTCAATAAAGTTTCCCCTTCCTGGGACAATGAATTCACGGTGTTCTTATTTCAATTTCCGGGAGTGTAGTTTAGTGGAATGGTTTGTGTAACGTCACGTGTTTGCAACAATATCAAATAAACAAAGACTAGCCAGAATTCCAGCAGCCACTGTTTAGCGTCGTTCCACGACGGTAACAGACAGCTATCGCTGCACTAGAGTAGTGCAAGGAAAACGTGGTGACAACTGCTTACCTCACATTTTACAGTGCCTGTTCCTGTTACAGAGCCGGCCGGTGTGGCCGAGCGGTTCTAGGCGCTTCAGTCTGGAACCGCGCCACCGCCACGGTCGCAGGTTCGAATCCTGCCTCGGGCATGGATGAGTGTGATGTTCTAAGGTTAACTAGGTTTAAGTAGTTCTATGTTCTAGGGGACTGATGACCTCAGATGTTAAGTTTCATAGTGCTCAGAGACATTTGAACCATTTTGTTGTTACATAATGCATTGGAAACTGATCGGGAGGAAGCAAATGTAGACACAGTACTAATACAATCTGCTACAGCATCACTTTGAGAACATTTTCAGAAAATCGTCTGAGTTTTCAGTTCCCCTATCCGCAACATGATGATGTCTACTGCACACCTTTAAAATAAGAATATTCAGATAATGAGTTTCCACTTGTAGTGTCAAAACACACTTTCAGGACATAATAGTTTTGAATACTCATAAATGAATTACGTTATGAACTGTGCATTTTTGCGTGCGGCGTTTTATTGATGATAACAGCAGTACTAGGAGTAACTGCGCGTTAGTGTCAGAGGTCACAGCAGAGATATGCTGGCGAATAATTAACGAGTGTGAACAGAAAAGTGGCTTCTCCGAATTTCTTTATATGAAAACTCTTAAGGCAATGTAAGTAATATATTTGTATTGTCGTTCTACAACTTTATTATACGTGTATACGTATTTAATTCTCAACGTAGTAGACCTGACGAATAACATTTCTCCCAAAGAGAGACCAGTCTGTTGATATCGCTGCTGTAGAAAGTTTGATTTTTTTGAGGGAGCTACTACGTCACCTCTGCTTGCACCGTTTCATCACTATCAAAGAGAAGTCCTTGAATGCTCTGTTTGTTTTGGAAGCAGATTAAATCCGGGTGGAACCAAGTCCGGAACAGTGTGGAGAACGGTCGATAGCAGTGAAAGCAAGGCGTCGGATTGTTGTAGATGTCGCAGCACTCGTGTGTGGTCTGGCACTATCGCGCTCAAGTATAGCGTACTCCATCTGTGGACGAAATCTTCAGATTCGTGTTTTCAATTCTCTGAGGGTTTCGCAGTACCATACAGAGTGTATGGTGCCGGCTTTAGGCATGAATTCCAAATTCACCGCACCTTGAAGATCCCAGAACACTATGGGCATGATTTTGCCTGCTGGTGGCAGGGTTTTGAAGACTTTTTGGCGTCGGTGATCATTTGTGGCGGAGCTCTGTAGATGCTCTCTTGTTTTCAGGTTTAAAATGGTGAAACCATCTTTCATTACTTTTCGCAATGTTTTTAAGGAACTCATCGACCTCACGCTCAAAACGCTTTCATTCTTCTACTAATGTCAATTTTAGGCACCTTTTCTGTGTGTAGAAACTCGATTACAGGACGCTGCTTCTCACGCAGCAATTTAATTGCGTTACACACATCCATGCTGCACGCTACAATACGGAGCTCTCTAGCAGCATAGGATTGCAACTGGCGTCAACGAAACTATATGCATGACATGAAAAGCCTCAGCTGATATTGAGAATAGAATAAAAACAATCAGAGGCATTAATTTTCAGCAAGCCCTCGCATTATGCGATCTAAAGATGGAGATAAAGTTAATGACATTAATTAAGAATTTTTTCACTCAGATTTAGTGGTATATAGGAATTACATCTTCCTTGTCTTTTCAGACCAGAAGTAACCGTGAATAACTATCAGTTATGGCTTTACCACCGGACTTCCTAATTTTATAATTCAGTAAATGGATGGCATAGGAAGGATATATTAATCCCTCCATCATGAGGCATCAATAACCGTTAGCAGCATTGTGACCTCATGATCTCCAATCCAGAGCTGTCTATCACTTTTCAGATCGGAAAAGAATTTGAAAGTAAGCTGTTTGATGTTACTAATATGCTGG
The DNA here is from genome assembly GCF_023898315.1 of Schistocerca nitens. Taxonomy (NCBI): domain Eukaryota; kingdom Metazoa; phylum Arthropoda; class Insecta; order Orthoptera; family Acrididae; genus Schistocerca; species Schistocerca nitens. The sequence continues at coordinate 429,715,014 of NC_064622.1, forward strand.
CAATTGTTCTCAGTTGAAAAGTAAGCCGACCGCGGTGGTCTAGCGGTTCTAGGCGCTACGGTCGCAGGTTCGAATCCTGCCTCGGGCATGGATGTGTGTGATGTCCTTAGGTTAGTTAGGTTTAAGTAGTTCTAAGTTCTAGGGGACTGATGACCATAGATGTTAAGTCCCATAGTGCTCAGAGCCATTTGAACCATTTTTTTGAAAAGTAACCTGTTGCTAGGTATGTGGCTCAATAACTAACCCGCTCCTTTGGTAGTGAAGATTAAACGAAGTAATTAATGTAAGATGTAACATGTGACTACTTCTACTACAACTACTACTACTACTAATAATAATAATAATAGTAATAATGATAATAATAATAATAATAATAATAATAAACCCCGTGGAGGCCTGGGAAAAGAATAGGCCTCCGGTATGTTCTGCCAGTCGTAAAAGGCGACGAAAAGAACAAACCACTAATAGGGCTAACCCCCCTTTTAGTGTGATTACTTGGTTCAGGACAGAACTAAAGAAGCCTCGGACAAGCGCCGTCATGGTCGGGGACGGCGCTTGAACCCTATGCCCGCCCACAATGGTAATGACACTGCTAGCCAACTGGAAAATGATTTAAATCCAAATAGAGGTGTTTTGCAGGATATGCTTCCTGCAACCACCCTAGAAGGAAAACAAAGACAGAGGATGAGATGGTCAGATGAAGTTAATCGACACCTCATGTTCTGTTATTACCAAGCAACAAACCTAGGAACCAACACAACTGGATACAGATCACAAGTATACACAACATTTATTACCAGATACCCAGAATTAAAATTTTTAACAGAACAACGTCTAGCTGATCAGATTCGTGTAATAATAAAAAATAACAGGATACCCCAGTCAGAATTAGAAAACATCAAACAACAAGTACAACAAATACTGGAACAAAATAATGTGCAATTAGAAGAAGAAGAAGAAGAAAATACAGTAATGGACTCAAACATCCCAGAGCAAACAAACAAAGAACAACACGCATCAATTAAACAATCAGAGGAAAATGAAATTTTAAGACAGCCACCAGCACAAGCACAAATAGAACACGAAGTGACACACATGTTAGATATAGAAGAAAAATTTCAGTTGACATATATAGAATACAAAGACACAAATACAGACATTAGACCATTCTTGCATAGACCACCAAATAGCCCACAAGTCGAAACAACAATAAAAACTATCAACACAATCATACACAACAAAATAAATGAATACACAACTATGGAAGAGTTACAACTACTGGTTTATGTAGGAGCACTCACTACACTAAATATACACACTAGGCAGATATCAGAACCAACCAACACACAGAAGAAACCCACAAAACCAGCATGGCAACACAGGCTACAGATCAGAATAGAAAAACTGAGAAAAGACATCGGACAGTTAACACAATTTATAAGAAATGAAATATCAGACAAAAAACGAAAAAGGTTAGGTAAAATCTCACAACAAGAAGCAATAGAGCAATTAGATGAAAAGAAGCAAAAATTACAAGCTTTGGCGAAACGACTTAGAAGATACAAAAAAAGTGAAAATAGAAGGAAACAAAACCAAACATTCAACACAAACCAAAAGAAATTTTACCAAACAATAGATAACACACACATAAAAATAGACAATCCACCAAACATAAGAGACATGGAACACTTCTGGAGCAGCATATGGTCAAACCCAGTACAACATAATAGGCATGCACGGTGGATACAAGCAGAAACAGATACATACAAGATGATACCACAAATGCCTGAAGTGATAATTTTGCAACATGAAGTCACCCGAGCAATTAATTCTACGCACAATTGGAAAGCCCCTGGAAATGATAAAATAGCAAATTTCTGGCTAAAGAAGTTCACCTCAACACATTCACATCTAACTAAATTATTTAACAGTTACATTGCAGACCCATACATATTCCCTGATACACTTACACATGGAATAACTTATCTGAAACTTAAAGATCAAGCAGACACAGCAAACCCAGCTAAATATCGCCCCATAACATGCCTACCAACAATCTACAAAATATTAACTTCCGTCATTACACAGAAATTAATGACACATACAACACAGAACAAAATTATAAATGAAGAACAAAAAGGCTGTTGCAAAGGAGCACGAGGATGTAAAGAGCAACTGATAATAGATGCAGAGGTGACATATCAAGCTAAAACTAAACAAAGGTCTCTACACTACGCATACATTGATTACCAAAAAGCTTTTGATAGTGTACCCCACTCATGGTTACTACAAATATTGGAAATATACAAAGTAGATCCTAAATTGATACAGTTCCTAAACATAGTAATGAAAAACTGGAAAACCACACTTAATATCCAAACAAATTCAGATAATATCACATCACAGCCAATACAGATTAAGCGTGGAATATACCAAGGAGACTCATTAAGTCCTTTCTGGTTCTGCCTTGCTCTGAACCCACTATCCAACATGCTAAATAATACAAATTATGGATACAATATTACTGGAACATACCCACACAAAATCACACATTTGCTATACATGGATGATCTAAAACTACTGGCAGCAACAAATCAACAACTCAACCAATTACTAAAGATAACAGAAGTATTCAGCAATGATATAAGTATGGCTTTTGGAACAGACAAATGTAAGAAAAATAGCATAGTCAAGGGAAAACACACTAAACAAGAAGATTACATATTGGATAACCACAGCGACTGCATAGAAGCGATGGAAAAAACGGATGCCTATAAATATCTAGGATACAGACAAAAAATAGGAATAGATAATACAAATATTAAAGAAGAACTAAAAGAAAAATATAGACAAAGACTAACAAAAATACTGAAAACAGAATTGACAGCAAGAAACAAGACAAAAGCTATAAATACTTATGCCATACCAATATTGACCTACTCATTTGGAGTAGTGAAATGGAGTAACACAGACCTAGAAGCACTCAATACACTTACACGATCACAATGCCACAAATATAGAATACATCACATACATTCAGCAACAGAAAGATTCACATTAAGCAGAAAGGAAGGAGGAAGGGGATTTATCGACATAAAAAACCTACACTATGGACAGGTAGACAATTTAAGAAAATTCTTTCTAGAACGAGCAGAAACTAGCAAAATACACAAGGCAATCACTCATATAAATACATCGGCTACACCACTGCAACTTCATAACCACTTCTACAACCCTTTAGATCACATAACATCAACAAATACGAAGAAAGTAAATTGGAAAAAGAAAACACTACATGGCAAGCACCCGTATCATCTAACACAGCCACACATCGATCAAGACGCATCCAACACATGGCTAAGAAAAGGCAATATATACAGTGAGACGGAAGGATTCATGATTGCAATACAGGATCAAACAATAAACACCAGGTATTACAGCAAGCATATTATTAAAGATCCCAATACCACAACAGATAAATGCAGACTTTGTAAACAACAAATAGAAACAGTAGATCACATCACAAGCGGATGTACAATACTAGCAAATACAGAATACCCCAGAAGACATGACAATGTCGCAAAAATAATACATCAACAGCTTGCCTTACAACATAAACTTATAAAGCAACACGTTCCTACATACAAGTATGCACCACAAAATGTACTGGAGAATGATGAATACAAATTATACTGGAACAGAACCATTATAACAGATAAAACAACGCCACATAACAAACCTGACATCATACTCACCAATAAAAAGAAGAAATTAACACAATTAATCGAAATATCCATACCCAATACAACAAATATACAAAAGAAAACAGGAGAAAAAATTGAAAAATACATCCAACTGGCTGAGGAAGTCAAAGACATGTGGCATCAGGATAAAGTTGACATCATACCAATTATACTATCAACTACAGGAGTCATACCACACAATATCCACCAATACATCAATGCAATACAGCTACATCCAAACATATATATACAATTACAGAAATCCGTAATTATTGATACATGTTCAATTACCCGAAAGTTCCTAAATGCAATATAACATGTACCGTACAGCAAAAAGGAAGTGACGCTTGATAAAGGTCCGCGTCACTCCATTCTTAACCAGACTTCTAAAAAGTCTGAGAAAGTAAAGAAATAATAACAATAAGAGTAACACAACTAGTAATGATAATGATAGTTATTATGTAAAGAGAAAATGTTTTCATGGTGTGTGGGAGCTGTTCCGATTGCTACCAGGTTCGTCGCTCACCGACCCAGGACATCAAATTTGAGTGGTGATTTAATTACCGAAGCCAGTCTGTTCACATTGTGCCGTTGGTTTTCGGGGTTGTTTGTTGGGGGGGGGGGGGGGATATTCCCGTGAGCAAGAGCGAGTGTTCATGTTGGCGAAACGTTGGCCACCATCCGGTGGAGTTTAACTGTATTTTGGTTATTTGAAGTCGAAGAGCACCAGCGGAATTTACTGCCTTGTAGCTGTTAGCGTTCCTGTTACCTGCCCTGGCCGCTGACGTAAAGTTCAGGCAGTGTCCCTTCCTCATCTTGTTGTCGCTGTCCAACACGTATTTGTAGTTTTGACAGCTTATGCGTACTTGGTTGTGGGCGGCTACGCCTTTTACGTTTTGGCACTGGAGTACTGGTCTGGTGGAAAGCAAGTCGTCTTGTCGGTGGGTCTGTTGACTGTCTCTTGGTTGGGTTGCCGGCGGATCGGATATAGTTGGGCTGACTACCTGTCTCCCCTAAGTGAACGTTAATGTTTCAAGTGCAGACCGACCCCCGGAAACTTCTGAGCGCCACTGGCTGTACTGCCCTTGCTTATTGGTGTTTGTGTATTTTAGTAGCGCATAGCCGATGGTTTGAATCTGAATGCTTTTAGTTGGGTTTTAAATAATGGGTCATCAGCCGTTTTAAAATTTGAAGTTCCTTACTTGTCAAGTCTTGCATTGTTTGGGCCTTCAGCTTCATTCAAAATATTTTTTTGGATAAAGTCTTGGGGCCTTCTGCCTTTTGAAAATTCATTGTAGTTGTGTTTTTCAATCATGGGCATTCAGCCGTCTTAAAATTCAAATTTGGTACTTCTTGAGTCTTAGATTGTTTGGGCCTTTAGCCTCATTTAAAATATTTTTGGGTAATGCTTTGGGCTTTCTGTCTTTTGAAAATTTATTGTAGTTGTGTTTTAAATCATGTGCCTTCAGCCGTTTTAAAAAATGAATGAGGTTGTGCCCTTAAGCCATAAGATTATGTGACCAGTCAATACTTAAGGTCGGAAATTTGCGCTGTAATGTTTGGGCAACGAAATAAAGTTATATGTGTTCGAGTGTCACTGACAACCGCTCATTTTTGTCCCGTTTACGCAATTCCAACTATCTATTCTGTCCTGTGGATTTACCCAAGCGTTTCAGTAATCATTCATCCTCTCATTTCTACTGCTCACCACGCACAGTTAGAAAAATAATAAGAATAAACTGCTTGCCAATGAGGTGGATTACTTAATGGGACATGCTCGTGAAAACGACCAAAAATTTGAAAAAAGTTTTCTTGGTCTATAGAAAAGAGCACTTAATGCAGATTTCAAAAATGTATAGTTTATGGGCATTACCATTTTCCGTTAGTTCTAAAATTGAGGTTGAATGTAATGTTGTACAGGGGCCACGCCCATGTGAAACTTTGAAGTGCATCAGAATGCGTAACGCATTACTTTGTTCTTCCGATTTTTCTGTTTTTAGTAGCGGATCGTTAACACAGGTGTATTTTAGAAGGCATTAACTGCCGGAACCAAAGTACAGGCACGTCTAGAAGGCAATGATTCGAATGTAAACATAGATCTGAGAATATATGATTTCGGAATTTCATATGCATATGGTTTTGTAGTTATTGTGCGTTGTTTTGTTTCTGTGTGTGTCTTTCCTGTTCTACAAATGCCGAGAGTAAAGAAATTTAGCTTCAAACGAAAGTTTCGCGGCAACCAGTTCCAAATACAATCGAATAATACACATCAGTTGTTTCAAAAGTACCCTGCGGAAACTGTGTCTACAGGCAATGATTCTAGACGTAAACTTTCGCTTTTTGAATGTAGTAAGAACAAGACTAGTAGTACTGTCAGCAGCATATAACGACGGAAATGTTATTTTGGACCTAAATATGTTGTCATTACTTTTGAAGACTGCTGGGAAATGTAAGTACTGCAGTTGTGAATATAGTATTGACGTTTCGGAGGACATTTCAGCAAGGGAGGTCTTTCAAGTCGGTAAGTGATTGCCTGTAATTCGTGTTAGATGCACAGTGATACTATGACATCGCCATTAACAGAGAGTCGACATTACAGTGTAAACATACAGCTTGCTTATGCAATTCGATGTATTGGAAGGGGGTAGGAGAACTGCCCAGACTTTATGTGCAGTGATGGATTTGTCTCCACCTGAACTGAGGTTTGACAGATACAATAAATTATTATGCAATGCTTTATGTGATGTAATTGAACATTCAATGAAAAGAGCAGCAAAAGAAGCTGTAGCCTGGTCTGAGAATACAGACGTTGTAGCAGCATTTGATGGATCTTGGCAGAAGAGAGGTCATACTTCTCTGAATAGGGTTGTAATTGCTACATTTATTGATACTGGTAAGATACTAGATTATGAATGTCTAACAAGGCAATGCCAGGGTTGTTCAAGCAATTTTATTGCCACTCTTGTTTGTGTAAAGACCTTTCATGGCCCTAGTGAAAACATCGAAATGAAAGTTCTAAACATTTTTTTAAAAAACAGAGGTCAGTCGTGGTGTCAGGTATGTAGGCTACCTTGAGGATGGAGACTGTAAAGGACACACAACTGTTGTTAGTCAAGATCATATGGTTACACTCTGACAGAAAAGCTTGAATGTGTTGGGTATGTTCAAAAAAGAATGGGGTCTCGGGTGAGAATATTGTGTGAAGATTTCAGTGGAAAAAGAACTGTCAGACAGAAAACACATAGGTGGTCCATGTCGTCTTACAAAAAGTGAAATTGATTCTTTGACTCATAGGATAGCAATAACGAGAAATGTAGGAGATTTGGAGAACATGAGGCGAGCTGTTTGGGCAACATGGTTTCACAGTGTCAGCAAACCCCACAGCATAGTTTGTGTCCAAAAGGGGAAGATTCGTGGTGCAAGTAATGGTTGAGCAATGCCACAAGCAAACCATATGCCCACAAGCATTCCTTACCACTTGACGTAATGGAGGTAAGTAGGCCTATATATAGAGATCTGGCAAATAAAGATCTACTTAGGAAATGCATGCATGGTCTCTCTCAGAATGCAAATGAAAGCTTCAGCAGCTGTGGATGAGGGAGAATACCCAAAACTGTATTTATTGGGCTAACAGTGCTGAAGATTGGTGTAATGGATGCAATAATAACATTCAATGACGGTGCAGTTTCAAGGATCAATGTTATGAAGAAACTGAACGTCCAGACGGGAAGGAACATGGCTTCAGCTCTAACTTCTATTGATAATTGGCGGGTAAACGAAGCAGAGACAGCTGCAGAAGGCGCTACCAAGGATTCAAGGATAAAGAAAAGAATGAAGGCAAGGAATATGGAGGATAAGGATATAGGAGAACAGCTGGAGTATGCAGCAGGAATGTTCTAAACCAGCATAGTGGTAAATTAATAAATCTGTAAATATTCTTTTTCGATTTACCGAAAACTTGAATTTTCATCATTCAGGTACACTTTTCTCCTAAATGACTGAAGTTAAACTCGCAAATTTGGGACAGCATCAGGGAAGGAAATTGGAGGCATAAAACACTTATGTGAATGTGGTCTGTACTCTTTTTCCAAGCTGTGCAATTAGTGGTTCCGAAGAAAATGGTACCGCAGTGAAATAGTGTTCCGTTTTTTATACTATTATAAATATTGTTGTCAGTGCCAAAATATTACAAATATCTCAATGAATGAACGAAGACTGGATACCAAATAGGATACTACGATGCATACCATCACAGCGGAAGGAAAGGGGTCGCCCACCATTCAGCTGAGAAACTGATGTGTAGGAGTCGATGGAAGAAAGGAATATGAACGTCGAGGAAGTCAAGACAGAAGAAGATGTCGACTGGGGGCGGAGAAGCGCCGCCACCCATACATTATCCGCAAGAAGAAGAAGAAGAAGAAGAAGAAGACGCAGAAGCAGAAGAAGTAACTAGGTTCTGCAATTCGATACGTTCGTTTGACGTAGCACATAAACTGTAATGAAGTGTTGGATGTGTAGTATACGAAACCGCCAGCCGTAGGTAAATTGCGAGCGGCGAACATAACCTGCCCCGGCAACTGCGGCAGCCAAGCCAGCTGCAGAGTTACGCGGGCTGCCTGTCGGCTGGCTGGCAGGCGCTGGAAGAGGCAATAAGACGGGCCCGCGCTGGGCCCTATATTGAAATATCTGCGCGCGCCTCGGCTGCTCGGCGCCACTAATGAGGCAAGACGCGCCGCCCAGGAATCCAGGCGGGCACGACCACTGCGTCTCCATTTCTTGAAGCCACCAACAGCTCTTCGTTTGTCGCAAACCCATGTATTGATGATCTGAAAACACAGCACTGCGAATGGCATTCATAAACTACTTCGTCCTGATGTTTCTTTCGCGTAACGCATGTCTTTCTTCAGAACTGCTTACAGCCACTGGAAATGGAAACATTCTCCCAGTAATTTATGTCATTTTATTATTTCATTTTACTACTTCCTCCGGTTCTGCTTAATGGATGTTGATTATTCATACAACATACATGGTCCATTTAGAAGCACAGATGCATTAGATATATTTGCACACAATAAAAGCATCATAAGCAAGCATCAGAGTACATAACATTCCAAGGGCCGGTACTGTGATCATTGGTACCTTCCAATGTACCCACTTCAGTGTGTTAGTGGGTTTTCTCTGCGTCTACCCATCTTCCCGCAAATAAGCTACATAATTACTACCCGATGTTTGCTGCACGGTCGTAACTGCACCGTGAAGCAGAACACACCGCTCGGTATGAACTAACTGTATAGCGCCCGCGTGTCCACACTTCAACCTCTTGTCTGCTCCCCAGAGGAAAATATGTATTAGTGAATTGCTTTTACCACATGTGCTTGGAGGTGTTAACCAACCTAAGTACTGCACCTAATAACTATGATTATTAGTGTGCAAAAAAAGTATATGCTAATATAATGTTGTTCTGTAGCCTCTTCTCGGTCACCAATAAAAATGTCTGCACTTATACCGCTCGCACCCTCTATGTGCAATGCAACATGACGTGTATAAATGTTAGTAACTTTTCTTTAATATTTAACATAAAACTACAAAGTGTTTCTCTGCGTTTTGTTGTTGCGTGAGCGCCGCAGAGATCGGGCGAGAGCTGATGACTGTTATTCACGTGGCACAGGAACTTCACGTCACTGGATCAAATCCTCACTAGGTCCCCTAGAACTTAGAACTACTGAAACCTAACTAACCTAAGGACATCACACACATCCATGCCCGAGGCAGGATTTGAACCTGCGACCGTAGCAGGCGTGCGGTTCCGCCTAGATCCGCTCGGCCACCGCGGCCGGCTTACCACAAGGAGAAGCCCGAAGCTGTGGCACTTTTCTGTGATTACTATTAGTAATAATAAAACGAAGTTAATTTGAAAAAAAAACTTTAATTCCGATTTTAATGCCGTAACCATTTTACGTTTGGTCGCAGTATAGTACTCAAATAGGTATTCACTGTACCTAACGTTTTAACTACGTGGCATTATTTTGTATTATGTGGTATTAAATAAACCAGATTGAAGTATTTTAAAATACTGCTGTAGTGGATTCTTTTAAATTAGTACAAGAATTGTAATATTACTATTTATGACTCTGAACAGAAATGGATTTGTAATGGTGGATACTTTTTAAAGCGCATAACCAAAAATATCTTTTATCTTTGAAATAAATCGGTGGATTATAGTTTTGAAGAAGCAAAAAATATTTTTGAAAAATTGTATAAACTTCATTGGAAAGCGATTGCGAACTGTAATTATTTAACTGTTCTTCGATGAAAATATTTTATTTCCATTTGACTGATAGTGCAAAATGCAGAGATCCTGTGTGTTGTGAAGAGAGCTCTATTAAACATAATCACCGTTTGTCTAAGCAGCGCAGTAATCAACAAGTACATTACGATAAGTTTCATCCAAATTTATAACAAGAAATCTTAATACATTAGCGTCTCTTTTTCTCTAAAGATCATGAACTTGGAAACTAACAAATAACTGATAAATATAAAGACGTAGTGGTGTCCACGCAGCTGTATACGGTCAACAGAAACATTTAAAAATGTTAAGAATTGGATCGAAATATATCTGCCACGTGTCATAATGCTGTAAGTTACAGTCTAACGTGAAAACCCAGTACAAGGATGACATGAGACAACGCATCGCTAGAATGTAAACCATACCTATGGAAGAGTAAAAATTACAGACGTAACAACTCAATCTGAATGGCTGTACGGGGATCTGAACCGAAGTTCTACCGAATGCGAGTCTAGTGTCTTAGTAATGTGCCAGCTTGTTCCGTTTTGTAGGGGCTCCACATTAATTGCGTGAGTGTGGGAAAATGAAAATATAGTTCCTTGGTAGTAACTGGGAATGTTGTGGGCTTCTACTACCAATTGTGTACATAATATTTAAAGAAAACGTATCCAAAATTGCACGTTAGGAAATTTAGTCGCAACTGAAAAGTGTTACAAATGGTCTCTTATACAGGGTGTAACTACATTCTCTTAACAGACTTCGAGGACATGTTCCCTACACCAAAATAAGAAAAAAGGTCTAATAAACACACCTTAAGATCTATGAGTGCTGGTTGAACAGAAGAGATGTGTTTCACAGTAGCGAATTTGAGTAAATTCTCACAGCTCTTAAAGCATACATTTTAGAACTCGTCTTTACTAGACACTTTTCTCTTCCTTGGTGTAAGGAACTTGACCTCAAAGTCTGTAACGGGTAATCAGTTGCAAACTCCGTAATTTGTGATTCACAGTACCTGTTCCTCTTAAAAATCTTCGGAACCGTTTAGGTACCTCAAGTCTCAAACTTCCTGACAGATTAAAACTCGACTGGGGTCCTTTGCCTTTCGCGGGCAAGCACTCTACTGTGTGAGCTACCCAAGCACGACTCTCGCCCCGTCCTCACAGCTTTAATTCCGTCAGTACCTCCTAGAGCACTTGCCGGCGAAAGGCACAGGTCCCGGAGTACGAGTCTCGTTCCGGCACACAGTTTTAAACTAAAAAATGGTTCAAATGGCTCTGAGCACTATGGGACTCAACATCTTAGGTCATAAGTCCCCTAGAACTTAGAACTATTTAAACCTAACTAACCTAAGGACATCACACACACCCATGCCCGAGGCAGGATTCGAACCTGCGACCGTAGCAGTCCCGCGGTTCCGGACTGCAGCGCCAGAACCGCACGACCACCGCGGCCGGCCACAGTTTTAATCTGCCAGGAAGTTTCATATCATCGCACACTCCGCTGCAGTGTGAAAATCTCATTCTACCTTGATTGTGATTCCATACAGATGAAGAGCAAGGAAGTCCTCAATAAACGACATACAGAAATTACAATATTTGGAACACGTATTTCTCTATTTCTAGCATCAAACGTACATCTGTCTTATTGCAAAGTTCGTACTGTCATACAGAACCGTGGCGTCCGGCGTAAGCGGCAGTTTGGCTCAGTGTAGGTAGGAAATACTAATTATAAATTCTGAACAGGTCCGTTCCTTCCCGTGTTAGTTTTTCGTTTCTCATAGTTATTTCCATCGCCCATCTATTCTTTGCGCAATGAGTAAAACTGAGCTTTTAGTGGTTTTCGAATTAAAAGTCCACGTCTCTTGCCGCCACAGGTCGAAACTGGTGACACACTCACACACACACAAAACCGGGCTGATATTGCAAATTCTGCTCAGCTTACCAAACGCGCACTGGAAGCATTTAACTCTCCTCTTTATTTGTTTAGCTTTTCATGTTGAGATAATTTTCAGTCTTTCTAAATACAGAAACGTCGTCAAGTGTTCAGTGACTGTTGTTAAGTTGTAAGATTTTCTTTTCGATTAATTAGTTACATAAATTTTTTCAACAGGAAAAATGAATGTTTTAGAAGATGGTAGGATGGCTCCATTTTCCTTAGTGAGCATACAACATAAGAGAATTTTACTATTTCTGTGGAAAAAAACTGAAGAAATAATCAACGTAAATCTTTTTGCATATCATTTATTGATTCTTGGACAACATTTTGCGATCTTTGTCCAAAGATGCAGTTATCATCCGAGGAGTTAAAGCTGCTCTGTTAAAAATGAGGTGTGTTCGTGACGGAAGTCCCGCAGTCTGAAAACCTTGTATGAAATCGAAAAATAATTTTTGTTGTATACATGATATTGTGCACGGACTAAGAGCTAAGTTTTTTGAAATTTGACCAAATAATAAAAATGCGGACATTTAAAACAAAGATGTAGTTTGTATTTCATGCTAACAGAATTTATTATGGGCAACCTAATAACGATATCATCCTGAAATTTGGCTGAATTACTTCTCTGGCATGTCCGCAAGGAATAAAGGCGTATTTTATTATTTTCATTTATTCATTGGTTATTGCAAAAAACGTGACCACAACGTCCGCCATTCTATAGTTTTGTCAGATAAAGAGAAAAGAAAAAGATGGTGTGCTATTACTCCTGGAGCAAATTTAGGTTTTCCTCTTTTATCACTCTTAGATTCTCTGGAGAAGGAACAAAGTTGATAATTGTCCCACTTAAAGTTGGTAAGGATCTCGATGTTTCTAGCTAATCAGCCTACAACGTCCAACCAGTACTGCTTGGGTTATGGATGGTTTGAGCTTTAATCCTATATTGTGTGCCAGTTTTGACAGCACACAAAGGGCGGCACTGAGATTGTCTGCAGCCGTCTTCAGGTTTATTCGTTCTGCACTTAGATACAAGGGAAGTTTCCAGCGTACATGTGGTATTTTCATTAGGAAAACACTGATGACACATCATTGACATATTATGAAGATAGTATAGGACTTAATACTGAATACTGGGGACGACTGTTACTGCCTGCCTCGGACATGTCCGAAAGAACAGACACAATTGATGACCAGCAGCCGTCTAGAACGAAATTAGATTTGTATTAATACCAGAATGAGATTTTCACTCTGCAGCGGAGTGTGCGCTGATATGAAACTTCCTGGCAGATTAAAACTGTGTGCCCTACCGAGACTCGAACTCGGGACTTTTGCCTTTCGCAGGCAAGTGCTCTATCATCTGAGCTACCGAAGCACGACTCACGCCCGGTCCTCACAGCTTTACTTCTGCCAGTATCTCGTCTCCTACCTTCCAAACTTTACAGAAGCTCTCCTGCGAAACTTGCAGAACTAGCACTCCTGAAAGAAAGGAGTTTGGAACGTAGGAGGCGAGATACTGGCAGAAGTAAAGCTGTGAGGACCGGGCATGAGTCGTGCTTCGGTAGCTCAGATGGTAGAGCACTTGCCCGCGAAAGGCAAAGGTCCCGAGTTCGAGTCTCGGTCGGGCACACAGTTTTAATCTGCCAGGAAGTTTTATATTAATACCGTCAGCTGCGCACGGGCGTTGATATACAGTAGATCAACGGGGACAGGTGAAAATGTGTGACCCGGCCGGGACTCTAATCCAGGATCTGCTGCTTACATGGCAGAGGCTCTAGCCATCTGAGCCACCGAGGGCACAGGTGATAGGGCGACTTTAGGGACTATCTCGCGCACGCCTCCCGCGAGTCTCACATTCCCACCTTGTATGTCCACACACTACATTCGTATTATCCCACCCCAACACACTCATTACTCGTGGAAGACATTCTTCGAAGTCCCCGAAAGAATAGACACCATATCCATATAAATATATAGTTCTGGCGATACCGGCCATGACCTTCTTCTTCTGTGCGGATGCACACATATTCCCCGAACTCTTATGGGGAGGCGTGCGCGAGACAGTCCCTGCAGTCTCACTGTCCTCTGTGCCCTCGGTGGCTCAGCTGTATAGAGCATCTGCCATGTAAACAGGAGATCTCGTTTTCGAGTCCCGGTCGGGGCGCACATTTTCACCTGTCCCCGTTGATCTATATCAACGCCCGTGCGCAGCTGACGGTATTATATAATTCTAATTCCATTGTAAATTTCCGACACCGCGCAAGGCGCACTGCTGGCGAGACGTCAGGTATGAGCGAAATCACTGCACTGCACTTAGCCAGTAATTTAGGCTTTCAAGTTCGACTAGAAAAATGTCGAATTCAACAGTGTTAAAGGCTCCGATGAATTCTGGAAGTCTAAAAGGAACGTAACCGTCGCCTCTTGTGCATCCACTGCAATATTCATGTTACCTGTTACTGTTATTATCACAGATATTGTGCTACGATGATTGCGGGAAGCAGTACAACGTAGTCATCGCAACAAAGACAATTTAAGCATGTTCAATGTATTTTCATCCCTCCTGCTTAGGGAAGGGCTACAAATGAATAGCTTCGTTTCACTGTGAGTAGGCGAAATGGGCACGAAGAATGAAGAGACATTTCTGCTTTGTGGAAAACTGAGAGTAGTAGAGGGAGGGGCAGGCTGCTGAGACTTAAAGGCTAAAAGAACTCCGGAGGGGAGCAGACATGGGAACGGTAGAGGAGGGGGGGGGGGGAGCGAGGGGAGAGGGAAGCAGCCAATGCGGCCGCGGCCATTATACGACTGGTGGCTGTGTTTTCCCCACCCTGCCGGTAACGCCAACTCCACGGCTTCCGATCCCCACGTCGGCCTTGCTGCTGACGTCAGCAACTTGTGCAAAAGCAGGCAGCGACGGCCGTGGCTGCTTCAGGAGAAACTCCACAACATCGCTCGGTCTAGCGCCAGGCACTCATTGACGGTGGAACAACACATTCTACGAGTCACCGCATTTGTTCGTCGTTCACGCGATTGTAGTACTGAACATTATGAGCTGCTCTAGTGTGATGTTGCTGTCAAGCATTTCCGAGAAATCGAGTTTCAGAGTTTTACTCGCCTCTGCTAACCCAGTTTCTTCGAAAAGGAACAACAACAACAATAATAACAGTAATAATAATAATAATAATATCCCGTGGAGGCCCGGGAAAAGAATAGGCCTCCGGTATGTTCTGCCAGTCGTAAAAGGCGACGAAAAGAACAAACCACTAATAGGGCTAACCCCCCTTTTAGTGTGATTACTTGGTTCAGGACAGAACTAAAGAAGCCTCGGACAAGCGCCGTCATGGTCGGGGACGGCGCTTGAACCCTATGCCCGTCCACAATGGTAATGACACTGCTAGCCAACTGGAAAATGATTTAAATCCAAATAGAGGTGTTTTGCAGGATATGCTTCCTGCAACCACCCTAGAAGGAAAACAAAGACAGAGGATGAGATGGTCAGATGAAGTTAATCGACACCTCATGTTCTGTTATTACCAAGCAACAAACCTAGGAACCAACACAACTGGATACAGATCACAAGTATACACAACATTTATTACCAGATACCCAGAATTAAAATTTTTAACAGAACAACGTCTAGCTGATCAGATTCGTGTAATAATAAAAAATAACAGGATACCCCAGTCAGAATTAGAAAACATCAAACAACAAGTACAACAAATACTGGAACAAAATAATGTGCAATTAGAAGAAGAAGAAGAAGAAAATACAGTAATGGACTCAAACATCCCAGAGCAAACAAACAAAGAACAACACGCATCAATTAAACAATCAGAGGAAAATGAAATTTTAAGACAGCCACCAGCACAAGCACAAATAGAACACGAAGTGACACACATGTTAGATATAGAAGAAAAATTTCAGTTGACATATATAGAATACAAAGACACAAATACAGACATTAGACCATTCTTGCATAGACCACCAAATAGCCCACAAGTCGAAACAACAATAAAAACTATCAACACAATCATACACAACAAAATAAATGAATACACAACTATGGAAGAGTTACAACTACTGGTTTATGTAGGAGCACTCACTACACTAAATATACACACTAGGCAGATATCAGAACCAACCAACACACAGAAGAAACCCACAAAACCAGCATGGCAACACAGGCTACAGATCAGAATAGAAAAACTGAGAAAAGACATCGGACAGTTAACACAATTTATAAGAAATGAAATATCAGACAAAAAACGAAAAAGGTTAGGTAAAATCTCACAACAAGAAGCAATAGAGCAATTAGATGAAAAGAAGCAAAAATTACAAGCTTTGGCGAAACGACTTAGAAGATACAAAAAAAGTGAAAATAGAAGGAAACAAAACCAAACATTCAACACAAACCAAAAGAAATTTTACCAAACAATAGATAACACACACATAAAAATAGACAATCCACCAAACATAAGAGACATGGAACACTTCTGGAGCAGCATATGGTCAAACCCGGTACAACATAATAGGCATGCACGGTGGATACAAGCAGAAACAGATACATACAAGATGATACCACAAATGCCTGAAGTGATAATTTTGCAACATGAAGTCACCCGAGCAATTAATTCTACGCACAATTGGAAAGCCCCTGGAAATGATAAAATAGCAAATTTCTGGCTAAAGAAGTTCACCTCAACACATTCACATCTAACTAAATTATTTAACAGTTACATTGCAGACCCATACATATTCCCTGATACACTTACACATGGAATAACTTATCTGAAACCTAAAGATCAAGCAGACACAGCAAACCCAGCTAAATATCGCCCCATAACATGCCTACCAACAATCTACAAAATATTAACTTCCGTCATTACACAGAAATTAATGACACATACAACACAGAACAAAATTATAAATGAAGAACAAAAAGGCTGCTGCAAAGGAGCACGAGGATGTAAAGAGCAACTGATAATAGATGCAGAGGTGACATATCAAGCTAAAACTAAACAAAGGTCTCTACACTACGCATACATTGATTACCAAAAAGCTTTTGATAGTGTACCCCACTCATGGTTACTACAAATATTGGAAATATACAAAGTAGATCCTAAATTGATACAGTTCCTAAACATAGTAATGAAAAACTGGAAAACCACACTTAATATCCAAACAAATTCAGATAATATCACATCACAGCCAATACAGATTAAGCGTGGAATATACCAAGGAGACTCATTAAGTCCTTTCTGGTTCTGCCTTGCTCTGAACCCACTATCCAACATGCTAAATAATACAAATTATGGATACAATATTACTGGAACATACCCACACAAAATCACACATTTGCTATACATGGATGATCTAAAACTACTGGCAGCAACAAATCAACAACTCAACCAATTACTAAAGATAACAGAAGTATTCAGCAATGATATAAATATGGCTTTTGGAACAGACAAATGTAAGAAAAATAGCATAGTCAAGGGAAAACACACTAAACAAGAAGATTACATATTGGTTAACCACAGCGACTGCATAGAAGCGATGGAAAAAACAGATGTCTATAAATATCTAGGATACAGACAAAAAATAGGAATAGATAATACAAACATTAAAGAAGAACTAAAAGAAAAATATAGACAAAGACTAACAAAAATACTGAAAACAGAATTGACAGCAAGAAACAAGACAAAAGCTATAAATACTTATGCCATACCAATATTGACCTACTCATTTGGAGTAGTGATATGGAGTAACACAGACCTAGAAGCACTCAATACACTTACACGATCACAATGCCACAAATATAGAATACATCACATACATTCAGGAACAGAAAGATTCACATTAAGCAGAAAGGAAGGAGGAAGGGGATTTATCGACATAAAAAACCTACACTATGGACAGGTAGACAATTTAAGAAAATTCTTTCTAGAACGAGCAGAAACTAGCAAAATACACAAGGCAATCACTCATATAAATACGTCGGCTACACCACTGCAACTTCATAACCACTTCTACAACCCTTTAGATCACATAACATCAACAAATACGAAGAAAGTAAATTGGAAAAAGAAAACACTACATGGCAAGCACCCGTATCATCTAACACAGCCACACATCGATCAAGACGCATCCAACACATGGCTAAGAAAAGGCAATATATACAGTGAGACAGAAGGATTCATGATTGCAATACAGGATCAAACAATAAACACCAGGTATTACAGCAAGCATATTATTAAAGATCCCAATACCACAACAGATAAATGCAGACTTTGTAAACAACAAATAGAAACAGTAGATCACATCACAAGCGGATGTACAATACTAGCAAATACAGAATACCCCAGAAGACATGACAATGTCGCAAAAATAATACATCAACAGCTTGCCTTACAACATAAACTTATAAAACAACACGTTCCTACATACAAGTATGCACCACAAAATGTACTGGAGAATGATGAATACAAATTATACTGGAACAGAACCATTATAACAGATAAAACAACGCCACATAACAAACCTGACATCATACTCACCAATAAAAAGAAGAAATTAACACAATTAATCGAAATATCCATACCCAATACAACAAATATACAAAAGAAAACAGGAGGAAAAATTGAAAAATACATCCAACTGGCTGAGGAAGTCAAAGACATGTGGCATCAGGATAAAGTTGACATCATACCAATTATACTATCAACTACAGGAGTCATACTACACAATATCCACCAATACATCAATGCAATACAGCTACATCCAAACATATATATACAATTACAGAAATCCGTAATTATTGATACATGTTCAAATACCCGAAAGTTCCTAAATGCAATATAACATGTACCGTACAGCAAAAAGGAAGTGACGCTTGATAAAGGTCCGCGTCACTCCATTCTTAACCAGACTTCTAAAAAGTCTGAGAAAGTAAAGAAATAATAATAATAATAAACTCTACCATCTGGTGAGCAAGATGTATGAGACAGGCGAAATACCCTCAGACTTCAAGAATAATATAGTAATTCCAATCCCAAAGTGCAGGTGTTGACAGATGTGACAATTACAGAACTATCAGTTTAATGAGTCGCAGGTGCAAAATACTAACGCGAATTCTTTACAGACGAATGGAAAAACTGATAGAAACCGACCTCAGGGAAGATCAGTTTGGATTCCGTAGAAATGTTGGAACTCGTGAGGCAATACTGATCCTACGCCTTATCTTAGAAGAAAGACTAAGAAAAGGCAAATCTAAGTTTCTAGCATTTGTAGACTTAGAGAAAGCTTTTGACAATGTTGACTGGAATACTCTCTTTCAAATTCTAAAGGTGGCAGGGATAAAATACAGGGAGCGAAAGGCTATTTACAATTTGCACAGAAACTAGATGGCAGTTATAAGAGTCGACGGACATGAAGGGGAAGCAGTGGTTGGAAAGGGAGTGAGACAGGGTTGTAGCCTCTCCCCGATGCTATTCAATCTGTATATTGAGCAAACAGTAAAGGAAACGAAAGAAAAATTCGGAGTAGGTATTAAAATCCATGGAGAAGAAATAAAAAACTTGAGGTTCGCCGATGACATCGTAATTCTGTCAGAGACAGCAAAGGTCTTGGAAGACCAGTAGAACGGAATGGATAGTGTCTTGAAAGGAGGGTATAAGATGAACATCAACAAAAGCAAAACGAGGATAATGGAATGTAGTCGAATTAAGTCGGGTGATGCTGAGGGACATAGATTAGGAAATGAGACACTTAAAGTAGTAAAGGAGTTTTGCTATTTGGGGAGCAAAATAACTGATGATGGTAGAAGTAGAGAGGATATAAAATGTAGACTGGCAATGGCAAGGAAAGTGTTTCTGAAGGAGAGAAATTTGTTAACATCGAGTATTGATTTAAGTGTCATGAAGTCGTTTTTGAAAGTATTTGTATGGAGTGTAGCCACGTATGGAAGTGAAACATGGACGATAATTATTTTAGCAAGAAGAGAATAGAAGCTTTGGAAATGTGGTGCTACAGAAGAATGCTGAAGATTAGATGGGTAGATCACATAACTAATGAGGAGGTATTGAATAGAATTGGGAAGAAGAGGAGTTTTGTGGCATCGGTTGATAGGACATGTTCTCAGGCATCAAGGGATCACCAATTTAGTACCGGAGGGCAGCATGGAGGGTAAAAATCGTAGAGGGGGACCAAGAGATGAATACACTAAGCAGATTCAGAAGGATGTAGGCTGCAGCAGGTACTGGAAGATGAAGAGGCTTGCACAGGATAGAGTAGCATGGAGAGCTGCATCAAACCAGCTTCAGGACTGAAGACCACAACAACAACAATAATAATAATAGTAATAGTAATAATGTTGTGTCCCCCAGAAAGTACGGATCACAACCAATACAAAGTGTGCCCAGCTGCCTACGACTAAGGGGTAACTTGGTTGAGGTTAACCTTCGAAGAGAGTGCACTCAACAACGAACATGTTATGCATCTGTCTTAGTTCACACAAATAGTTCCCAACTGGACATGAATCCCACCCAACACGAATGCGAGCCAATGTACGGCTTGTAAGGCTCCTTGTTAAGTTGTTTTAGTTACTTTTACGGTTATTGGGTCAAAGTAATGGAGCTTCTCAGAGAGAATGCATTTCGTTAGTGGAATGAAGACTCACCTTGTGCCTAACACACACACGTGTCTGTTATTATTTTCAGGTTTTAAAGTCTCTGAATCGAAAATGAGAACTGTTACTTTGAGTCGCAATTCTTGTCACTGATTTGATGCAGCCCTCCACGAGTACCTCACATGTACCAAACTTTATGTCATAGTAGCGCTTGCAACCTACCTCATCAATTATTTGCTGGATGCGTTCCTCTCATGTACCAAACTTTATGTCATAGTAGCGCTTGCAACCTACCTCATCAATTATTTGCTGGATGCGTTCCAGTATCTGTCTTGCTCTATAGTTTTTACCCAATACAGATTCCTATCATCTCTCCCTTCTCCTTCTCCTTGTCAGTGTTTTCCATATATATTTCTTTCCTCACCGATTCTGTAGAGAACGTCCTCCTTACCTTAGGAGTGCATCTTATTTTCAACACTCTTCTCAAATTCTGTGATTCTCTTCTGTTCCGGTTTCCCCACAGTTCATTTTCCGCTACCATACAGCGCTGTGTTCCATACGTAAATTTTCAGAAATTTATTCCTCAAATTAATGGCTATGTTTGATACTAGTAGATTTCTCTTGACCAGGAACGCACTTTTTGCCAGTGACAGTCATGTTTTTATGTCCACCTTGTGTAGTGATCCATCATATTCATGGAAGGGCATGTACCAGAACGTCAAATGTAGAGGTTAGAGTAAAGATGTGTGTGATCGCAGTAAGATTGTAAACATCGTGCCACATGCTGTGGGAAAGTATTACTCAGTTGTGAAATCTACCAGCTGGAGAGCATTTGTAATCTGACTGTCGCAAGGAGGAATGAAGGAGCTCTGGTATCATTACAGTTGTAAAGCGCATGCTGGATGCTGGAAAAGTCTCGCTGTCAGAGTGTAAATTAATATAGTTTGTGTAGTGATATAACAACTGAACATCAAAATGGAGGCAGACAGATGGATACCAGCCTAAAAAAGCCGCATATACTGTCGCAAGCCGGCTCCCACCATTATGCTAGCAATAATGGTGTAACTGCCTGAAACCATCTGAAGATGAGCCTGAAAAGTTTCGAAAAGCGGTTCATGGAATAAAACATAATTAGTCAAAAAATTGACTAGTTGCAGTTTTGTATAACTTATTTGCATTCTGTTGTGGATTGGCAGGAGCCAACCCACGGAGTTTGGAGGAAGCCAAAAGGCACGCGTTTAAGCTCACGCAGGCTGGCGTGAGGTCTGGAACAGGACAAGGAATGTAGACTTCAGAGAAAAGGTGGTACTTGGTGGAATACTTAACTTTAATCCATTAATGTTGAACGTAGCTCTTGTCTGTACATTCTTTACAATATCAATAGCAACTGATAATGGTGCCTTGCTAGGTCTTAGCAAATGACGTACCTGAAGGCTATGCTAACTATCGTCTCGGCAAATGAGAGCGTATTTTGTCAGTGAACCATCGCTAGCAAAGTCGGCTGTAAAACTGGGACGAGTGCTCGGAAGTCTCTCTAGACCTGCCGTGTGGCGGAGCTCGGTCTGCAATCACTGATAGTGGCGACACGCGGGTCCGACGTATACTAACGGACCGCGGCCGATTTAAAGGCTACCACCTAGCAAGTGTGGTGTCTGGCGGTGACACCACACATTCAATATACAGTCACGGTTCTAAAAATCCTTAATGGATAAGCATAATACAATGTAGCAATAACCTAAGTCTCTAGATACTACGTTTGACGCTAAAATGATTCATCTGAATCTAATTCGAAAGCAGTATGCGGCTTAATATACAGGGCTATTCTGACCCATTTTCAAAAATTCGTACGTATTCAAGTACAAATCCAGAATGAACAAGTTTTACACCAATGAAAATAGGAAGTTTCATAGCTTTTGGCGGGCGGCGGCGGGCAGGCGGTGACAGTCACTGTCAGTTGTCAGTGAGATGGCGACTGTGGAGCAGAAGGTTTTCTGTGTTACCGAGTTCGCGAAAAGTGAGTCGCAAATTGCAGTGCAGCGGGCATTTCGTAACAAATTCGGTATTTGACCACCAACTCGACGTATTAGCAGTTGGTTTAAGCAATTTAAACAGACTGGGAGTGTGTGAAAAAGAAAAAGCACAGTCCGACCGTGCGAGTCAGAGGATGATGTCCGAAGGATTGAAAAAAGTTTTGCGCGCAGTTCCAGAAAGTCTATCAATAGAGCCAGTCGACAACTTGGAATACCGCCATCAACCGTATGGAAAGTTCCGAGACGGCGTTCGCTGTACAGGCCCTACTGATTACAACTCGTGCAGGCTCTCAAACTCAATGACAAGGTGAAGCGTCCCGCATTTTGTGGTTACGTGCTAGCAAAGACGGAGGATGACGCATTTCTACAACGTGTAAATTCTAGCGATGAAGCGACGTTCCACTTTAGTGGAAAAGTCAACAGGCACAATGTTGGCATATGGGTATTGGAAAATCCAAATTCACCATTGCAACACGAATGAGACTCACCGAAGATCAACGTGTTCTGTGCCGTATCTCGTACAACGGCTTATGGACCACGTTTCTTTGTAACAGGAATTATAACGGGAATCACGTACCGGGACATGTTTGAACAATACCTGCTCCCTCAAGTTATCGAAGATTCCTATGACTTCATTTTCAAACAGGACGGAGTTTCGCCCCATTGGCACCGTGATGTACGAGGCTTCTTGAATGACTCCCTTCCTCAGCACTGGATTGATAACAGAGGCTTGAGAACCTGGCTCTGTACTTCTGGCCGCCGAGATCTCCATCTCTCACCCTGCAACTGTTTATTGTGAGGTAATGTGAAGGAAGCTGTTTACGTCCTGCCTCTACCAACCAGTCTGAACGATCTGCGGGACCGGGGCACTACTGCCGTGCACTCAATAACAGCAGATACGCTTTCGCGTGTGTAGGACGAGTTTGGCTACGGCGTCGATGTTTGCCGTGCAGCCAACGGTGGGTGCCATTGAACATTTATAACATTTATTACGTTTCTGATTATTAAATGACAACAGAAAACTAAATAATTAAACATTATTACAAATTATTAAACTGATATCAAACATTATGAAAAAAGCTTTGAAACTTCCTTTCATTGGTATAAAGCTTTTTCTTCTTGGATTTGTACTTGAATAAATACGAAGTTTTGAAAATGGGTCCATCATTTAGAATAACAGTATACTGGGGTGGCGTGACGAAAGCCATGGGCAAGACATATGCGCATATATAGATGGCGGTAGAAAAGATGTAGAAGAGCAATGCATTGGGGGGGGGGGGGGGGGGGCTGTCATTTGCAAGTAGGTGATTCCTGTCAAAAGGTTTCCGATGTCATTACGGCTGCACGACGCGAATTAATTGGCTTTGGACGCGGAATTGTAGTTAGACTCGTGGGACATTATGTTCCCGAAATCGTTGGGGAACTCTACATTCCGAGATCCATAGCGTCAAGAGCGTGCCGAGAGTACCAAATTACAGGCATTTCATCTCACCACCGACGAAGCAGTGGCCGACGGTTTCACTTAACGGCCGAGAGCTGAGGCGTTTGCGTGGTGTTTTCAGTGCCAACAGACAAGCAACACTGCTTGAAATAACCACAGAAGTCAAAGTTGGATGTACGAAGAACGTATCCGTTAGAACATTGCGGCGAAATTTGATGTTAATGGGCCGTGGCAGCAATCGACCGATGCGACTGTCTTTGCTAAAAGCACGACATCGCCTGCAGCGCCTCTCCTGCGCTTGTGACTACATCGGTTGGACCCTCGACGACTGGAGAACCGTTGCTTGTTCAGATGGGTTCCGATCTCAGTTCGTAAGAGATGACGGTAATGTTCGAGGGTGGTACAAACGAAACCGTGGACCAGTTTTACCCGGGTTCCTCTGGAAGAATCCTTGCAATTAATTGGTGAGAAACTGGATGAGGACGCAACCAGACTTTGTCGCCACGTGCTGACGTCGACGTACTTTTTATTCAATGACAAATATTTTGAACAGACTGACGGAGTGGCTATGGGGAGCCCACTGTCCCCAATAGTCGCCAACCTTTTTATGGAAGATTTGGAGGACATGGCGCTGAAGACGGCGTCCTTAAAACCAACCTGTTTCTGGAGGTACGTTGACGACACGTTTATGGTGTGGCCTCATGGGAGAGAGGCTCTTGACCGCCTCCTAGATCATTTTAATTCCCTGCATCCTAGCATCAAGTTTACCATGGAGGTGGAGAGTGATGGAAAGCTTCCGTTTCTGGATGTTCTGGTGTACAGAAAGGATGATGGGACACTGGGACACAGTGTTTATCGAAAGTGTACGCACACGGACCGTTACCTGCATGCTTCTAGCTGTCATCCATCGTTCCAGCATACGGGGGTCCTGCGAACGTTGGCGAGAAGAGCTTATGCCATTTCAGATGGAGAAAGCTTGACACAAGAATTGGACCACCTTAAGGTTGTGTTCAAGCAGAATGGCTATACAGATAAACAGATCCGTCGTGCTTTCCAGTTTGGACCATCGCCAGAACCACCAGAGGATACCTGCAAATCGGTGGCTTTTCTGCCTTTTGCTGGGAGCATTTCCTCGAAGATAGGAAGAATTCTAAAAAGATATCACATCAAAAGTATTTTTCGTCCGCCGGCCAAGCTTAGAGCGTTTCTTGGCTCTGTTAAGGATGACTTGGGTTTGAGGAAGCCCGGTGTGTACAAGATCCCTTGCCACTGTGGGAAGGCATATATAGGTCAGACTATCCGGACCATTCAGGACCGATGTGTTGAGCATCAGCGGCACACACGGCTGCCTCAACCCGAGAAATCCGCAGTGGCGGAGCACTGTCTCACCGAGGGACACAGAATGCAATATGATGCGACACAAATGGTTGCCCCTGCATCTCGCTATTGGGACTGTGTTTTAAAAGAATCAATAGAGATTCGTTTATCTGACAATCTTATTAATAGAGACAAGGGTTATCTTTTAAGTAAGACTTGGGACCCGGTGTTATCTGACATTAAAAAACAACGGTCTGCGTCTCAATCGTCGGAATAGAATTTTTTTTTTTAAATCTCTTTTATTTTTGACAGCGATATCTCGATTTCGCCTCTTCCCACCACCGGCGGCGCGGCATGTTTACTGCACTAGAGGGCAACTACGGCACCTTCTCGCGCACGCGTTGTGGGTCTTCTGCGGCCTATATACGGGCTGCCGCTTGCGCTGGGAAGTCAGTTCCGGCGAGATTGTGCACCAGCGCTCTCACTTGATGATGGCGGCCAGTTGGACCGCAGAAATATTGTGTCTTGAAGACGTCATGATCCGGCTGCATACCCGAGAAGAATATTTTCAAGGGAATTTACAAGCTGGCAGTGGTTCCATAATGATGCTGGCTGTGTTTACATGGAATGGAACCGATCACTGACTGGAAATGGTTATGTTCGGCTACTTGAAGACCATTTGTAGCCATCCAGAGACTTCATGCTCCCACAGAATGATGCGATTTTTATGCGACATGTCACCGACAACAATTTTTCACGGTTGATTTGAAGAATATTCTGGAAATTTGGCCACCGAGATCGCCCGACAGGAAACCCATCGAACATTTATGGGACATAACCAAGAGATTAACTCGTGTTAGAAATCCTTCATCGGCAAAACTTTCGCAATTGGCTCAACATTTCTGCAGGAGATTTCCAACGACTTGTTCAGTTCATGCCATGTCGAGTTGCTGCACTACGCCGAGCAAAAGGAGGACCGACGCGTTATTAGGACGTATCCCACACCGTTCGTCATCGCTGTATTAAGTCTCACCTCTGTGCCATACGTATGCGTCACAGCACCACTGACGTTGTTATTCCTTGGAATTTCATTTCTCCGTCTCTTAAAATACGTAGTACTGTCGACAGTTAAAATTTTTGCCTTAAAACGTTTTTATTAATGGACTGTTTGACGGCGCACACGCCAACAACAATTTAATATTATTTGTTGTAGAAATACGGTGAAGGTAAACGCTCCGTGCACCCGTTTCACAAAAACTACACCTTCACACAATTTTTTGACTTATAAGCAATATTCATTGTCTTTTGAACTTAAAGCATGCAAGCCGTCGTAATATGAATTTGTGTAATTTCCTACAGTTCCTGATTTCCTTCCATAGAATGCTGCGCTACATATGCGTTCTCTTACAAATCCCTTTTTCTGTGTTTGCTACCACTAAGAAGAATGCATTCTCTTCTAAGGAAGCAGAATTTCTTTTCTCACTCCGCTACGTGGTCCACAATTTTGATGTTTGTTACTAGTCTCCTCCTGTTGCTCCTAATAAGTATCGGTCTATCTTTAGTATAGTTACGACCAATGTTCTGCACGCACTAGCTGTTCGTCCATTTAACAGCCCTTGAAATCTTTCTCACTCTCATAGAAGACAGCTATTTCATGAGTGAATCTAATCACCATAAATTTTAGTCCTACTTTTGAACTTTTATTTTCGTAATTGTTTCTTCTGCATACAGATCTTACAGGAGAGAGGGATGACCGCTACGCCTTATTACTCATTTTTCAATCAGAATACTTCTCTATTGGTGTTATATTATTATTGTTCCTTCTTGGTTCTCGCGTACATTATATATTATCTATCTTTCCCTGTGCGTTACATTCATATAAGACAAGTGTCTGGCGTAGTTATTAGATCGGTTACTGCTGCTACAATGGGGGGTTATCAAGATTTAAGTGACTTTGAACGTGGCGTTATAGTCGTCGCAAGAGCGATGGGAACAGCATCTCCGAGGTACCGATGAACTGGGTATTTTCCCGTACGACCATTTCACGATTGTACTGTGAACATCAGGAATCCGGTAAAACATCAAATCTCCGACATATTTGCGGCCAGAATAAGATCCTACAAGAATGGGACAAACGACGACTGAAGAGAATCTTTCAACGTGACAAAAGTACAATCCTTCCGCAAATTGCTCCACATTTCAGTTATGGGCCATCAAGTGTCAGCGTGCGAACCATTCAACGAAACATCATCGATATGTGCTTTCGGAGCGGAAGGCCCACTTGCGTACCCTTAATGACTGTACGGACCATAGCTTTACTTGGTCGAAGAGTCTCGTTTCAAATTGTATCGATCGGATGGACGTGTACGCGTGTGCAGACAACCTCATGAATCCATGGACCTTGCATATCGGCAAGGGACCGTTCAAGCTGATGCATGCTCTGTAATGATGTGGGGCGTGTGCAGCTGGAGTCATATGGGACTCCTGACACGTCTAGACACGACTCTGACAGGTGAAACGTACGTAAGCATCCAGTCTGATCACCTCCATGCATTCATGTCCATTATGCATTCCAAAGGACTTTAGCAATTTCAGCAAGACAATGCAAGACAATTGACGTCCAGAATTTCTACGGAGTGGCTCCAGGGACACTTTTCTGATTTCAATCACTTCCGCTGACTACTAAGCTCCTCAGACATGAACATTACTGAGCATATATGGGATGCCTTGCAACGTGCTGTTCAGAAGAGATCACCATCGCCTCGTACTTTTACGGATGTATGGACAGCCCTGCAGGATTCATGATGTCAGTTCCCTCTAGCACTACTTCAGGCATTGGTCGAGTCCATTCCACGTCATGTTTCGTCACTTCTGCGTGCTAGCGGGGGGCCTAGACGATATTAGGCAGGTGTACCAGTTTAATAGGCTCTTGTTTATATGACCGTTTACGTGTTCTTCGTGAATGAAATGCTGCAATTTATACTTGCTACGATTTTTTTCCTTATTGTAAATCGAAAAACACTTGAATTCATAGTGAACCTGTGCAATATGCCTTCATTGCTGAGTGGTTAACAGGTCTGACTGCCATGCGGAGGACGCCAGTTCACCTCCCGGTGCTGTCAGGGATTTTTCCCTCCATGGTAGGAGGGGAACGAGTCCATTCTGCCTTTTGATGCCAGCTGAGAAGCTGCTTGCTTGAGAGGTAGCGGCTCTGTGAATTGGGAAGTGCGATCTACTGACCTCATGCCTCTCCGAACCGCAACCAAATGACATCATCTGGAAGAGGATGACAGGGGGCTGGTCTGCATAGCGCAGTTCTCTGGGCGTAATTGCAGATTACAGATTTAGCAAAATTATATATGAAAGTTTCCTGGGAGATTGAAACTGTGTGCCGGACCGAGACTCGAACTCGCGAACTTTGCCTTTCGCGGGCAAGTGCTCCACCATCTGAACTACCCAATCACGACTCACGCCCCGTCCTCACAGCTTTACAGAATGAGATTTTCACTCTGCAGAAAAATCCCCCAGGCTGTGCTAAGTCATGTCTCCGCAATATCCTTTCTTCCAGGAGAGAAGATTCGCAGACGAGTTTCTGTGAAATTTGGAAAGTTACTGGCGGAAGCAAAGCTGTGAGGACGGGTAGTGGGTGGCTCAGATGGTAGAGCACTTGCCCGCGAAAAGAAAAGGTCCGAGTTCGAGTCTCGGTCCTGCACACAGTTTTAATCTGCCAGGAAAGTTTCATAACAGCGCACACTCCGCTGCATAGTGAAAATCTCATTCTTAAAATTATATATGTCTGCAATTATGGTATCATTTATTATCTGTGCAACAAATTATGATGCCGCAGTAACTCACTGTGGTTCATCAACGTCATACAACGTAGAATATCCACAGGAAAACGTGTATACCGGTCCGTATACGACAGTTCACGGTGCCAATGTGGTCTAAAATGCCGCGCGCGAAAATGTGATGTTGGCGGGGGACGCAACCCTGGTCTACTGATCACAGAAGTAAGTGGTCATGAATTTTGGGTAGGTCTTGGCCTAGCAGCCATTTGTATATCCATTGGAACAGCGGGCATACTACGTCTGTCCTGCTGCACAGGATCTAAATTTAAACATTACATACTTCCTCCAGCACAAATAATTTGATGAAATCGGTTGGATGTTTTTCATTAGGTGTAGTACATGGTGTACCTTGCGTGGCTTTTAAGAGCACCCTTTGTTATTTTATGGTTCCTAAGAAAACCCCAAAAAACCATGGTTTTTGAATACGGAAAGTACCAGTTAAAGCGATATCAATTGTAGGGATGATCACTTCCATAGTTTATATTCATGGCAAATCGTCGAAATTGTTGCCATACGTTCTTGATTTTCACGAGGCAGCTCGAAACATTTTTTCGATGTCGTTTTCCGTTACCGCGATCCAGGAGTTCAAAGTTACCCTACTTACTCTGAAGACATAATCGCAGGGGTTCAAACTGTGTTTTTAGTGAGCGTTTTGTCAGAAACATAACTTTATGGCGACCTGTCATCCTATAATGTGCCCTTCACATCAATACAAATATGCCCAAAGTGGTGCTGTAAAGACAAAAATAAGCTAAAAAGACTTTAACATGTCTACAACGAATTTAAAATGTGTGCCAAAAATTGTGTGAAACTGAAATGACTGCAAATTCAGTAAAGTGTTTCTCATAATTTCTTTACTCCTCTAAGGTACAAGTTATAAGCCAGTCCTTTTCGATGAACTGCGATCGATAAACAAAGCATCGTAAAAAGCGTAAGGCAAATGATTTTGTGTTAACTTTGTATGATACATACTTATGTTAAGGTTTTAAACATGGCTGCGTAGTCAGCGACCGTTTACAAAATAAATTTAAAGCAATTACAGTCCTCGGTCTCAAACTTTAAGTCTTAAAATTTTAGTGGCCTGTAGAATTCATTTAAAATATGCAAGATACACTGCTGTAACCGAAAAAGAAGGCCCACAGCGGAAAAATTCCCTGCCGGAGAACAGAAAAAGCGAATATATTTCTCTTTAAAGGACCCTGACAGTAAAGTGGAGAACCAGTTACCCCAATGCTCATCCGCCTTTCTAACCAAACCTTTGGCATGGAAACTGAAAGAGGGTAGCAGAGAGTCAGTGGCGGTGGAAGAAAGAGGAGAGAGCTTCAGTGGGAGAGAATGAGCGAAGCTAGCGATGGCTAAAGATAGAAATTGGCAGCGAAATACAAAGAGAGATGCTTGAAGACAATAGCAGTGGGAGCCAAAGAGGGACGAAATATTGATGGTCATTAAGAGACAAAGGAAATAAAAATTAAAGAGAGACGGGTGGAGATAGAAGCATTAGGATCAAAAGGAGGAGTCAGTGCAAATCAAAAATACAGGTGAGTGGATGACTTGTCTGGACCCACGCAAACCGTTAGTCTTTAACCCATAGGTACAGAGAATGGATCGTTTCAGATTGATATTTTGAACACATGGATATAGGGGAAAATGTTAAGCACACTCCCCCCCCCCCAAACGCCCCCCCCCCTCACCCAATCACTGTCCTCCTCAGAATTTTTGAACAGCCGAGTTATGGTGGAGACAGTAGCAATGGAAAGTAAAGGTGAAAGAGGACAGTGTAAACGAAAGAGGAGGCAATGGAAGTGAGGTATACTGCGAATTAATGAGAGAGGAGGTAGACATTGGGAGAAAGACATAGTATATAGACATTGGCAGTAAGAGGAGGCGCTGAGTATGAAGGCTTAACTGCAAAGAGAGCCTGGTAAAACGATTTAGAATGTTCTACGTTAAAAGAGTGCGAATATTTTCCAATGCAAAAATTTTTGGTGAGGAAGACAGGATGAGGAATGTAGCAGCTGGTTCCCAATAGTCTTTTAATGAGATACATTTTCGTCGTTGTGTGCTCCGAGACGAGCATTCTTCCGCTGGTCCTTCAAATGATTTTCCAGCACACTACTACAAAATATTGAGCTTTTTATTAAATCTCAAATACCGCATAACAGAACTTTATGTTCGTCCATGTGTTGCTTATGTTCCCGATGACCTAGAGACTTTAGACTCTTACCATACCTCAGGACTGGATGGCAGTGCAGTATTAAATCGCTTTCTTGTCTCGTGTGACGTGGCGGGTACTTCGTTTCCACTGACATTTTCTCCCTTTTCCTGTTCCAGTCGCGACTGGTTCGCGGGAAGAACGATTGCAGTACGCATCAGTGTGGGCTCGTACCTCAGTAGTTTTATATCTTAACGACCTTTCCTGAGATAAACGTGGGAGAAAGGAACATATTGGTTGATTCAGGTGAAGAGTAACCGAAATAAACCCGAAATTTTCCTCATGTCTCTGCTGTAATCTAATCTAAATATCTGAAATCTACTGAGACATTCCATACACACAACTAAAAAGAAGAAAATTTTTTCAATACGAATCAATTTTCAATATATCACGTTTTTAACTCCTACTAGAAATATAAAACAATTTCTCCTAGCCCCATACAAATTCCTAATTCCATACCAGATACTCATGAAAAATTGTGCATGTGAACTTGTGGCAGTTATTTAAATATTAGTAATATTTCGGCCCCTCCCACCGGATGTTCAAGTCCTTCCTCGGACATGGGTGTGTGTCTGTTGTTCTTAGCATAAGTTACTATAATTAGTATGTAAGTCTAGGGACCGATGACCTCAACAGTTTGGTTCCTTAGGAATTCACACACATGAAGACACTGGCAAGATCTTATGGGACCAAACTGCTGAGGTCATCACTCACACATTTGAACAATATTTAGGACTGAAACGTGGGAGGCATGCAATAGATAATAGTAAGGAGGTATTAATGCATCAATTATGTATGGCATATACCCCACGTTTCTTGCTTTAAACCTTACAAGTAAGTTCAAGATTATCTGTGTGGGGTGGAGCTGAGTGGATCTAGGAGAAATTACAAGGGCGTGCTGAAAAGCTAATGCCTCCGATTTTTTTATGTGAACCCCTTAAATCTTTTGTAATAAAACTAGCGTTATTAACAGTCTACACCTTTATTTTTGATGTGTGCTTTCTTATTTCTCATCATAGTCACCCCGGCGACAAACACATTTCTCCCAACGAGGGAACACTTTGTTACACCGTCACTGTAGAAGTCTGACTTTGTTGACGGAGCCACTATCCACTTCTGCTAACACCGTTTCATCACTGCCGAAGAGAAGTCCTCGAAGGTATTCTTTAAGTTGAAGGTGAAAATCGTGCGGGGCCAAGTCGGGACTGTATAAAGGATGATCGATGACAGTGAACGCAAGGCGACTGTTGCAAACGTCTCGTGTCTGATTTGGCGCTGTCATGCTGCACAAAAGGCTGCTGCATCGCTGGACGAACACGTCGAATTCGAATCTCGAGCCGGCCGCTGTGGCCGAGCGGTTCTAGGCACTTCAGTCCTTAACCGCGCTGCTGCTACGGTCGCAGGTTCGAATCCTGCCTCGGGTATGGATGTGTGATGTCCTGAGGTTAGTTAGGTTCAAGTAGTTCTAAGTCTAGGGGCCTGATGACCTCAGATGTTAAGTCCCATAGTACTTACAGCCATTTGAAACATTTTTTTCGAATCTAGATTACAGCTCCCTGTTTCTCACCCTTCTATATAGTCACCTCATACACTGGCATGTTACACGCTACTCAGTTCGGAGACGTCTAGCGACAGAGGGCTCAGATATGTAGACGTGAAGAATAAATATGTAGAATGCTAATAAAGTTTATTGTATTTTAGAAAGTTGTAGTGTTTTCACGTAAAATATTCGGAGGCACTACTTTTCAGCACGCCCTCTTATTTTATACTTTTTAGCCTGTGTCAATTAAAATTTCGTTTTTGTTTGAATAATAATTTATTCTCGCTCGGTATGCTAATGGAATAGGGCAGAAAATCATTAATATTGATTGTAAGTAGTCCCGCGGCTCTGTGTGCACGTGCAGACATACATAATTCACCACACTGGCTCGGTGTGAACCCTTGTTGCTCTTAGGAGCTCGCTTCTGCAACCACATCAAACAGCCAGGTCTGCTGGCTGAGCAAATAAACAGCGGGACCACGCCATGAGTTTGCAGCGGTCGCTACTCTTTGCTCTCAGGTTTATTACCGCTGTGGGAGAGCAGCCGGTATCGCACTTTGCGCCTTCTGGCTTAGCGGCTC
Organism: Schistocerca nitens; assembly: GCF_023898315.1. Taxonomy (NCBI): domain Eukaryota; kingdom Metazoa; phylum Arthropoda; class Insecta; order Orthoptera; family Acrididae; genus Schistocerca; species Schistocerca nitens. Next base: position 429,748,564 of record NC_064622.1, read on the forward strand.
CCCACTCTGGCGTCCGATCCGATCACGGGCGTGCACCCGCTCTCCATTAAGTAATGGAGGGAAGCCCTACCCCCCGCTGGCTAACGAACTTTTTAATGCCCTTCGCTTCTCCTCCTTTATCTACTTCTTCTTTTTCTTCTTCTGCTTCTCCCGTGCCTGCCTTCCGCTTCTTCATTTTGTACTTCCTCCAGTGCGATGGAGGAAGGAGCACCCAGATAGTAGACCAGCAATTTATCTTCCCCCTGCCTCATTTCGGTTCCCTCCGCTCACTGTCTTTCGGCTCATGGTCCGGGATGGACCTGCTCGTGAATATTCACGAGGAGAATCGATACCGATGGCCGCTGTCACTCAGAATCTTAGCGAGACTAGAGCAGACCACCTGCGGAAGGGTTTCCTTCTCTCTCGGCAACCGGACGTCTCAACAGGCAAAGTTTTGTTTCGGTCAGGGCACAGTGAAGTTCATACGCTCAGTTCAGTATTTTGAGCCCAGAAACGACAAACGATTTCGAGTGGGCTTCAAGAAGTAACATGCACATGTCTGCCACGGAAAGTGCAGCAGGTAGTGTAAGAGAGAGTAGGTTCTGGGTTTCCTGCAGACAGTTATGCTGCGGTATTAATGGGAGTGAAACGGCACGGCAACTCAAAACGTAATCCAAAGCTGAAGTACTTGAAACTGGATGATTGTTGTGGAAAAATCGTCTTAATAGCGCACAAATTCGTCGTGGAATTCTGGCGCAGTGTGGACGAAATGCTTTGTCCCATCCAGCGATAGTGATGTGCTGGCAACAATTTGATGAAGGTAGCACACACGAGAGTGATACTGGTCGGGATATCAGATCACACACAACAATGTCGAGGGAATGGAGGAACATTAGCAGCAATCGCAGATATTCCGACGATGAGGACTTTCACCTAGCTGGTCCCGATTGTTCCGTGACCAACATCGCGTATCTGTCGACGAGGAAGCGAACGATTGGTACAGTGCCCCTCCAATCGTTGTTTACACAGACCTGGTGAATATTTTGAGATACAGTCATGTATCTAATCATCTCCTTTCCTGTCCCACTCGCAAACAGTGCAAGGGGAAACGACTGTCTATATGCCTCCTACGAACTCTCAATTTTCGTTTCTCTTTGAAGTGTACTACACTTTTCCTGTCAGAGTAATATGTAACACACTTTCTCAAGTCCCCTCGTATTCGTTAGGTGAAATCCAGTTTCTCAGCGGTGACGGTTGAAAATTTTAGAAAGCATTCTTAACTGGACCACACAGATCGATATAAAATGTTAAAAAGCAATAAAAACAGTCACGATCGCGTTTACAGATTTTTTTGTTTGTTAGCAAACGATTTCGGCCCTTTCCTCGGACCATCTTCAGGATTTGAGAGCCATTATGGCTGCTGGCGGCGGCAGACGAAGCGAGATCCATAGAAGTATGGTTGTCACATCTTAGCCGTACTTCTATGGCTATCGCTTTGTCTGCCGCCGCCAGCAGCCGTAATGGCAGTGTAAGTCTGAGGATGGTCCGAGGAAAGGGCCGAAATCGGTTGACAACAAATAAAAAATCTGAAAACTCGATCCAAACACTTTTTATTGCCTTTTAAGTGACAGTTCATCCACACAATTCCGAAGACGGCAAGAGCTGACAAGTGCGAGAATTATCGCACAATCAGCTTAACAGCTCATGCATCGAAGCTGCTTACAAGAATAATATACAGAAGAATGGAAAAGAAAATTGAGAATGCGCTAGGTGACGATCAGTTTGGCTTTAGGAAACGTAAAGGGACGAGAGAGGCAATTCTGACGTTACGGCTAATAATGGAAGCAAGGCTAAAGAAAAATCAAGACACTTTCATAGGATTTGTCGACCTGGAAAAAGCGTTCGACAATATAAAATGATGCAAGCTCTACGAGATTCTGAAAAAAGTAGGGGTAAGCTATAGGGAGAGACGGGTCATATACAATATGTACAACAACCAAGAGGGAATAATAAGAGTGGACGATCAGGAACGAAGTGCTCGTATTAAGAAGGGTGTAAGACAAGGCTGTAGCCTTTCGCCCCTACTCTTCAATCTGTACATCGAGGAAGCAATGATGGAAATAAAAGAAAGGTTCAGGAGTGGAATTAAAATACAAGGTGAAAGGATATCAATGATACGATTCGCTGATGACATTGCTATCCTGAGTGAAAGTGAAGAACAATTAAATGATCTGCTGAACGGAATGAACAGTCTAATGAGTACACAGTATGGTTTGAAAGTAAATCGGAGAAAGACGAAGGTAATGAGAAGTAGTAGAAATGAGAACAGCGAGAAACTTAACATCAGGACTGATGGTCACCAAGTCAATGAAGTTAAGGAATTCTGCTACCTAGGCAGTAAAATAACCAATGACGGACGGAGCTAGGAGGACATCAAAAGCAGACTCGTTATGGCAATAAAGGCTTTTCTGGGCAAGAGAAGTCTACTAATATCAAATACCGGCCTTAATTTGAGGAAGAAATTTCTGAGAATGTACGTCTGGAGCACAGCATTATATGGTAGTGAAACATGGACTGTGGGAAAACCGTAACAGAAGAGAATCAAAGCATTTGAGATGTGGTGCTATAGAAGAATGTTGAAAATTAGGTGGACTGATAAGGTAAGGAATGAGGAGGTTCTACGCAGAATCGGAGAGGAAAGGAATATGTGGGAAACACTGATAAGGAGAAGGGACAGGATGATAGGACATCTGCTAAGACATGAGGGAATGACTTCCGTGGTACTAGAGGGAGCTGTAGAGGTCAAAAACTGTAGAGGAAGACAGAGATTGGAATACGTCAAGCAAATAATTGAGGACGTAGGTTGCAAGTGCTACTCTGAGTTGAAGGAATTCGTGGCGGGCCGCATCAAACCAGTCAGTAGACTGACGACAAAAAAAGAAAAAAGAAAAAAGTGACAGTTGTGCTGATGCCTATTACTCACTCTTATACCAGCAGCGTCGGTTACAATTTACTACTATCATCGGTGACAAGTTCGATGCAGGTAAATAACTGAAAAATTATGCCAACTATCTTAATGCACAGAAGTGGAAGGAAACGAAAAACAACGAATTGAAGAGACCCATCACAATAAGTCACAATGCCGCTTGCAAGAATCCACAAAATGAATCTTTTCAGCCGAAAAAATAAAAATAATGAAAGAAAAGCACATTTTCATTCTTAAAAAGAGTCCTGATTCCACTCGCCAGCAGCCACTTCGTCTGAAAATAAAGTTAGAAGCTTTTATAATAAATTTTTTAAAATAAAATACGTTTAAAAAGTTTATAGACAGAAATTAGATCTATTCCCCTGCCAGATAAAAACTGCAACAATTTTCTGAGGCCGAAAATACTTCATGATATCGTTGCATTTTGAGCGATATATCAACGTCCCCATTTCTTATACAGGCAAAGAAAGGTCATTAACTGATGTATCTTCATCTTTTCAACTTTGTTATGTACGTCATATGTAGAGATCACTCACAGATACTTTGCTTAGTTTGAACTTATATTCCCATCTTTTCGTTTTGGGAAATTTTGTCGATGATGTTCCAGCCTGATCCTCGTATTCAATGATAACATCTTTTTTTCACTTTCACTAATTTTTTCCCTGTCTTAATGCGTTATGGGACAACATAAGTTTGAACAATTTTCCGAAAGGACATATTTAAAATGCTTTCAGGTTTTTGTCCTCCGATTTCCGTTCCTCTCTGTTTCACTTCCATACACTGCCGTGCACCAGACGTACCCTCTCAGAAACTTATCATTATCTGGTACCAGCAGAGCTGATGTTGTGACGAAAGTTTCATTAGCCTGTGCCAAACTCAGTTTATCTCCATTTACTCGACCTTGGAATACAAGCTTACTTTTTATGTCACACAAGCTGATAGTCACATTTCTGAGACAGTGGTGGTAGAACTTACGATTATAGTAAAGTGAAAAATTAATCTTTTCGCGTATCAGTTACAAGAGAGAGAGAGGAGGAGAGAGATTGAAAAAACAGTAAATAAACGGTTTATTATTTAGAAAGTAATCACAGTAACTGTTGACACATTTAACCCACTGTGAGACAGGGACCGGTGTCTTCATGGGAAAAGGTTTGCGGTTGCCAACGGAACCATTATCAGACCCAGGGGTGCACTTCTTATTCCAAAGTAAATTGACGACCACGAAAGTGTTTCTTCAGAGCTCCAGTGCCAAGGTTACCTCGTTTATGCTGCAGATGTTTCGCTGGGAAGCCCTTACACGTCTTCCATAATGTCCGTCTCTCTCCCCACGCCATTTTCATGTACGTGAAGCCCTGAAGAAGGACATTTGTGGCCCTCGGTTTCCTTCGGACCAGGAGGGTCACCACACCCGGGTACAGTAATGGTACCGCAGGCTGCCGCAAACGTTTCCCCATGAAGCCACTGACCATCTTTTCTCACAGTGCAATAAATGTATTAACAGTTATGGCGATAACATTCGAAATGATAAACAATTTACTTACTGTTTTCCCCTATGTTTCGTTTTAATTTGGGTGTCCCTTATACCTTCATCGCCTTAAAAGCTTAAAATCAGCTGACAAATTTCTCAACACACGTTGACTAACTTCAGTTTCCAAGTCTAGTCGTGCATACATCGCCTGAAACGCAAGAGTGTCGCACTTCATAGAAACTTGCGGGCATAACGAAGTTCATTGCAGATCTAATATAAATTATAACAGCGCTCGCGCTACTGCAGTGTCCACTGAGCCAGACTGGCAAGCAACAGTAACTTCCGCCACATTACCCGAGACTGCTTGTTTGATTCAGGCCTCTGACAGCTTGATGACCTCACTGCACTGATCGCGTTAGCGATTATGTTTCCGTCAGCAATAAACTGGCAGGAAGCTTGATTCTTGGCGATCATTCCTCTTATGACACGGTAGGCTTGAGTAAAAGCTTCTGAAAATCGTGCAAGATCATATGTTTCGACGCAGTTAGATCATCTACTAACATGCAATGACTTTTTTCTGACCACATGAAACAAGACAGTGGATAACACATCTTAGTTGCAAAACTCTACGTCTAATAATTTTATATCTCATCTTCCTACATTATATGTGTTCTGAGATAGTACTGAAACGATTTCTCTCTCACTCAAGTGTTTACAAACGTTGAGTCTGATAGAGGATAGTTTAATTACTTTCCCTATCTTATACCTATAAATTATGCAGTATGTTAAGTATTTCTGGTATTTAAACTATAACTCTTACTGGAAAAAGAAATATCATAAAAACAGAATAATTCTTTTCTCTAACGCAGAAGCATATTTTATAGGCTGCTGTCGTGAGAGGGATAAAACTATGGAGATAAACACATCAGCCTGGCATGAAGCACTGGTATTTCTCTGTACGCAAGCGAACAACATAGAGCTAAATACTTTAGATACATCACATATCAATAGAAACCAAAACCTATAAACAAAGAAAGGTGATGAGGAAATGCAGCAAAACTTGTTTGTACCCTAAAACCTCACCATGCAGTCGACCGAAATTAATTTTATTACAGCGTTTCCAGTACAGCTATTTTCCCAACTAAAAGTATTAAAATCAAATTTAATGTATACAATATAATTCAGAATCCAAATGAAACAGCGAAAAATATTTCGAGAGCAAAAGCCGGCAAATATGCAACATTAGCACAAAAAGTGTTTCATTTTGTTAATACTCATAATGCAACACCAATCAAAATAATAAATTTATAACATTTATAGAAATTTTTACATGAAACCGACGCTAATGAGCCAAAAACCAAACCCACCACCTAATAATAAAGAATTAAAGATGAAAAAGTGGAAGTTATGTGACTGGTAACGATGTGTTTATTTATAGTATTCGTGATATCATTAATGTTCAGATTTATGGGTGGAGTTTTCTATCGAATTAAGTTTAACATTTGGAAGCGAAATTTCACGTCTGCAATGACATTTGAATGCATATTATCCCCAAATTATTGTTTTACTCTCAGCAAGATAATGGAAACAGACGAACTACTTTCACATCACAGATTTCTAGGAGATGGAATCGACATCGACTGTTTCGGTACAGTGCCTCCGTCTTTCATGTTCGACTACATTGTAGGAAGTCTCATCAATAGTATCAGTTCGATGCACGAAAGCGAATTTTTTAATTTTTATACCATGCACATATTTTAAGCAATTTCGTTTAAAAATATGATTCTAGTCAGCACATAACATACGCGCCTCCTATCTTGTAGGAAGCTTTCTCGTAATTAGCTCTTCATGAAACAGAAAGCAGGAAAATAATAATGTTAGTAAACGGCTATGGCGAGCATAGTGAACGGACAATCGTAACCAACGCGGACACAACGCCAAGACCCCCCACAGTATTGAAGTAGTACACTGGCCTGACAAATGGTTCAAATGGCTCTGAGCACTATGGGACTTAACATCTATGGTCATCAGTCCCCTAGAACTTAGAACTACTTAAACCTAACTAAGGACATCGCACACATCCATGCCCGAAGCAGGATTCGAACCTGCGACCGTAGCAGTCGCGCGGTTCCGGACTGAGCGCCTAGAACCGCTAGACCACCGCGGCCGGCCTGACCTGACAGAGGCGTGGGATTGCGGTATATACGTGTAGAGATGGCGAAACTTCCTGGCAGATTAAAACTGTGTGCCGGACCGAAACTCGAACTTTGGGGTCTTTCAAAATGGTTCAATTGGCTCTAAGCATTATGGGACTTAAGATCTCAGGTCGTCAGTCCCCTAGACTTAGAACTACGTAAACCTAACTAACCTAAAGACATCACACACATCCATGCCCGAGGCAGGATTCGAACCTGCGACCGTAGCAACTGCGTGGTTCCGGACTGAAGCGCCTAGAACCGCTCAGCCACAGCGGCCGGCTCTTGCGGCCTTTGCTCTCTACGTAGAGATGGCGGTAGTATTGTGTACACTTGGTTTAAAAGGGAAGTGCATTGGTGCAGCTATCATTTGTACTCACGTGATTCATGTGAAAAGGTTAGTGATGTGATTATGGCAGCACGACAAAAACTGAAAGATCCTGATCTCGGAATTACAGTTGGAGACATTCCATTTCGCAAATTCAGTATCAGAGATTGCCGAGAATACCAAATGTCAGGCATTAGCTCTCACCACGGGCAACGCAGTGGCCGATGGCCGTCACTTAACGACCGAGAACAGCCTGAAGATGTCAGTGCTAAAAGGCAAGCAACACTGCATGGAATAGCCTTAAGAATCAATGCGAAAAGTACGACAAACGTATCCGTTAGGACAGTGCGGTGACATCTGACGTTCATGGGCTATGGCAGCAGACGACTGACGCGAGTGCCTTTGCTAACAGCACTTCGGCTGCAGTGCCTCTGCTGGACACCTGACCATTTGGGTTGGATCCTAGACGCCAGGACAACCGTGGCCTGGTCATGTTTCAAGCTCAGTTTGCAAGAGCTTATGGTAGATTCGAGTGTGGTGCAGACCCCGGAGAGCAATGGACCCAGATTTTCAGTGAAGCTGGAGGTGGCTCCATTACCTTGTGAGGTGTGTTTACATCAAATGGAGTGTGTCCTCCGATCTAGCTGAGCCGATCATAGACAGGAAATTACACTCCTGGAAATTGAAATAAGAACACCGTGAATTCATTGTCCCAGGAAGGGGAAACTTTATTGACACATTCCTGGGGTCAGATACATCACATGATCACACTGACAGAACCACAGGCACATAGACACAGGCAACAGAGCATGCACAATGTCGGCACTAGTACAGTGTATATCCACCTTTCGCAGCAATGCAGGCTGCTATTCTCCCATGGAGACGATCGTAGAGATGCTGGATGTAGTCCTGTGGAACGGCTTGCCGTGCCATTTCCACCTGGCGCCTCAGTTGGACCAGCGTTCGTGCTGGACGTGCAGACCGCGTGAGACGACGCTTCATCCAGTCCCAAACATGCTCAATGGGGGACAGATCCGGAGATCTTGCTGGCCAGGGTAGTTGACTTACACCTTCTAGAGCACGTTGGGTGGCACGGGATACATGCGGACGTGCATTGTCCTGTTGGAACAGCAAGTTCCCTTACCGGTCTAGGAATGGTAGAACGATGGGTTCGATGACGGTTTGGATGTACCGTGCACTATTCAGTGTCCCCTCGACGATCACCAGTGGTGTACGGCCAGTGTAGGAGATCGCTCCCCACACCATGATGCCGGGTGTTGGCCCTGTGTGCCTCGGTCGTATGCAGTCCTGATTGTGGCGCTCACCTGCACGGCGGCAAACACGCATACGACCATCATTGGCACCAAGGCAGAAGCGACTCTCATCGCTGAAGACGACACGTCTCCATTCGTCCCTCCATTCACGCCTGTCGCGACACCACTGGAGGCGGGCTGCACGATGTTGGGGCGTGAGTGGAAGACGGCCTAACGGTGTGCGGGACCGTAGCCCAGCTTCATGGAGACGGTTGCGAATGGTCCTCGCCGATACCCCAGGAGCAACAGTGTCCCTAATTTGCTGGGAAGTGGCGGTGCGGTCCCCTACGGCACTGCGTAGGATCCTACGGTCTTGGCGTGCATCCGTGCGTCGCTGCGGTCCGGTCCCAGGTCGACGGGCACGTGCACCTTCCGCCGACCACTGGCGACAACATCGATGTACTGTGGAGACCTCACGCCCCACGTGTTGAGCAATTCGGCGGTACGTCCACCCGGCCTCCCGCATGCCCACTATACGCCCTCGCTCAAAGTCCGTCAACTGCACATTCGGTTCACGTCCACGCTGTCGCGGCATGCTACCAGTGTTAAAGACTGCGATGGAGCTCCGTATGCCACGGCAAACTGGCTGACACTGACGGCGGCGGTGCACAAATGCTGCGCAGCTAGCGCCATTCGACGGCCAACACCGCGGTTCCTGGTGTGTCCGCTGTGCCGTGCGTGTGATCATTGCTTGTACAGCCCTCTCGCAGTGTCCGGAGCAAGTATGGTGGGTCTGACACACCGGTGTCAATGTGTTTTTTTTCCATTTCCAGGAGTGTATTATCTTCGGCTACTTGCAGACCATTAGCAGCCATTCATCGACTTCAGGTCCCCAGACAACGATGGAATTCTTATTGGTTGAAATGCGAGATGTCAGCAAGCCACTAACATCCGCGAAAACTGTGGACAATTCGAGAGAATGATTTGGTCGCCCAGATCGCTCAACATGAATTCCATTGAACATATTTGTGACATAATCGTAAGGTAAGTTTGTGCAGAAAATCCTGCAGCGACGACACTTTCACATTGTGGACGGTTGTAAAGGCAGCTTGGCTCAGTATGTCTGTAGGGGCTTCGCAAATATGGACTGCTGCAGATACAGCATGACTCATTATTTCTGCAGGTGACTTCCGACGACGCGTTGGGCCCATGTCACGTCGAGCTGCTGCACTACACAAGGAAAAAAGAGATCCTACATGATATTAGGACTTGTCCCACGACTTTCTTACCTCAGTGTATATTCCTACTAACTACGCTTCTGATGAAGAAATAATATGATTCCTTAAATTAGTTAAGGGAGATAAAAATTTAAGGATTGGGACACTGAGTGCTGCATTAGAAGAATGAAGAGACTGAAGAACTGTATGATGAAATAACATAACTCGTTAAGTTAGTTAAGGGAGATAAAAATTTAAAGTATTGGGACATGGTAATTAGACAGAAGAAAGGGAGGAGAAGAGAGAGTGCTGTATTAGAAGAACAAGAGCTAGGGAAGAAGAACTAAATGGGAAGCCACTGGTTAGAATTTTGCACACAGAGTGATTTAATCATTGCTAACACTTGGTTTACGGATCACGACAGAGGTTGTATATATGACAGAGACTTGGACACTTACGAAGATTTCAATTTCAAAAAAATTTCAGTGGCAGAGATGCAATCTCACGATAATTTATTGATCCTAACTGCAGATAAATACTGAAGAGAGATAGGACCTGATAAATTCAAAGACCCAGAGAGTAGTGACTCTTTCAAAGCAAGCTTTAAACGACGATTGGCTGAGTCTCCTGTCACCGAGCGAGGTGGCGCAGTGGTTAGCACACTGGACTCGCATTCGGGAGGACGACGGCTCCATCCCGTCTCCGGCCATCCTGATTTAGGTTTTCCGTGATTTCCCTAAATCGCTTCAGGCAAATGCCGGGATGGTTCCTTTGAAAGGGCACGGCCGATTTCCTTCCCCATCTTTCCCTCACCCGAGCTTGCGCTCCGTCTCTAATGACCTCGTTGTCGACAGGACGTTAAACACTAATTTCCTCCTCCAGTCTCCTGTCTTGACGCAGACTATGCGAGATCTCTTTACCCTTTCTTTCCTACATATCATTGGATTTATCGACCTATGAAAAGCTCAGGCCTTTAAAATGATGCATGGTGCCAAAAATTCTGAGAAAAATAGGTGCAACTTACAGGGATATACGAGTAATATATAACCGCCTGAAAAACCCTCCTGTGGGAGCCCAAAGAAAGGCGAATAAAGACTCGTAGGGAAAAGAAGGGACGTCCTGTTTACATAATACGAATTCCGTAGGTCAGTAAAGTTTTGACAGTTTATTTATGTACTTCGACGGAATACTGGGACACGCTAGCGTTGCGGGTTCGATTCCCGGCGGGGTTGGGGATTTTCTCTGCCCGGGGACTGGGTGTTTGTGTTATCATCATTTCATCAATATCCTCATCGTTCGTAACAGTGGCTAGATTAGTCTGCGGAAAAAGAAATTGGACGGAAAAACTTGGGACCTTACGGAGGCACTGATGATCACGCAGTTAAGCGCTGCACAAACCAAACATCATCATCATCACATGTAAACAACAGTAAAATGCACCCATAATACAACCTTAAAAAATCGTCTCCCATCCAAAGGAGGTTCACTTTACATCATAATCCACAATATTTGCAAGTACAAAGAATTTCTTTATAAAAAATCAATTTTTGTAAGGTGCTTACGCAGCCAGATTGCACCATCGAATAATTTCGAGATCAAAGCAGCCTGTACTGGCGTCAAGTGCCCGTTACACGGAATCAGAGCTTCGTAACGTCTTATTGGTGAAAAAATGGCGACTAAAACATAGTTTGTTTACCTCAGAACCCTTGCGATGACATCAGAACCTCTGCCAAGTGTTTACTGTGTCAGTTAAAACCACATTTACGCCCCAGAGCAGATATTACGTACATAGTTAAGGTAACTTTGAACCTCTGGATCTCGGTAACGTATCATGATATCGACAAAAGTTTCAAAGTTCCCCAAGAATATCATTTTAAAAAAAATAACGTAAAAATTTCGACCATTTGCCGTGAACACAAATTACAGAAGTGGCTATCCCCATGCTTGGTACTCAAAAGCCATGTTTCTTCGGTTGCATCCTTACAATGGGTATAGATTTTCGCAAATGAGGAAATGGTGTTCCTTGATAAATGCCTGAAGAGTCTACATTTGAAATTTGAACCATATGCTGTGGTTAGTCATTTAGGTAGTTACAGCCCACGGCACAAAAACGGATAAAAGCCGTTTTTGCGGTTATCTCCATAAGTACGGTAGCTTTGAACATCTGGATCACGGTAACGGATAAAGATATCGGAAAAGTTTCGAAGCTTCCAGGAAACATCATGTTACCAATATGTGGTAAAAATTCGAAGAAAATTAGGGAAGCCGTCCTCCTCACAGTTGGTACTTCTCGTACCCAAAAATAATAATTTTTGGGATTTTCTCAAAAACCGCCCATGAACAAATGCGCTCCTATAAGCTCCTTAACGCTCACCCTAGACCACATGTAATGCGAAAGAACCAACCACTTTAATTTTCCTGGACTCTGTACTGTAGGATAGCGACAGTGTGTCCATTCTTCCGGTGGGTATAAAAATGGCCACTAGACGAAGTGCTGTCCATAACATTTGACCGCTTCTGTATGTGATGAACAGAACCCGAGGCACTACTCCAGAAAAATCGGATTTTCTAGCGCGGTTTTTTGGAACATACTGGTACCAATATGAACACTTTCCGAGAGCGAAAATAGGAATGGAAGGCCAAGGAGGAAGTGCACAGATTACATAAGTTATAAGACAGAGATATAGTCTTTTATTTCTATTGCTCAATGTATACATCGAAGAAGCAATAACGGAAGTAGATGAAAGATTCAAGGGTGAGATTAAAATTCAGTGTGAAGCGATATCAGTGATAAGATTCGCGGATGACATTAGTATCCTTAGCAAAAGTTAGGATCTATTGATTAAAGGATCTGATACTAAATGAACACGTGACGAACACTCTAAAGAGCACTCAGTATGGATTGAGAATAAACCAAGGACGGTGGAAACAAAAGGGTACTTGCAATGAGCTTAAAGCAAGCTACTGTGGCCGAGTGGTTCTAGGCGCTTTAGTCTGGAACCCCGTGACTGCTACGGTCGCAGTTTCGAATCCTGCCTTGGGAATGGATGTAGGTGATGCCCTTAGGTTAGTTAGGTATAAGTAGGACTAAGTTCTAGGGGACTGATGACCTCAGATGTTAAGTCCCATAGTGCTCAGAGCCATTTTCTTAACTCCAAAATTGGGGATTACGAGGAAAGGGAAGGAATTCTGCTACCTTGAAAGCGAGCTAATTCTTGAGGAACGAAACAACAGCAAACAAATAAAACCATCGTAGGCTCTCGAGGCAGACTTGTCCAAAAGATCTCTACTGTTATCAAGAATGGGTTTCAAAATGAGGAAAAAGTCTCTGAGACTGTATATTTCCAGTTCAACATTGCTTGGAAGTGGAATCAGTGACTCGGGGAAACTGGGAAAGAGGATAATAGAAGCATTTGCGGTATGGTATTACAGCAGGATGTTCAAAATTTGACGAGTTGATAAGGAATGAGGAGGCTCTCTACGTAATCGGCGAGGAGGGTACCACATGGAAAACATTAACGAGGAAAAGGGACAGGATGACAGTTCAAAAATGGTTCAAATGGCTCTGAGCACTATGGGACTCAACTGCTGTGGTCATAAGTCCCCTAGAACTTAGAACTACTTAAACCTAACTAACCTAAGGACAGCACACAACACCCAGCCATCACGAGGCAGAGAAAATCCCTGACCCCGCCGGGAATCGAACCCGGGAACCCGGGCGTGGGAAGCGAGAACGCTACCGCACGACCACGAGATGCGGGCCAGGATGACAGTGCACATGTTTAGGTGGCCGAGGGATAGCTTCGATGTTACTGGCGGAAGCTGGGGAGTGTAAGCCGGCCGAAGTGGCCGTGCGGTTAAAGGCGCTGCAGTCTGGAACCGCAAGACCGCTACGGTCGCAGGTTCGAATCCTGCCTCGGGCATGGATGTTTGTGATGTCCTTAGGTTAGTTAGGTTTAACTAGTTCTAAGTTCTAGGGGACTAATGACCTCAGTAGTTGAGTCCCATAGTGCTCAGAGCCATTTGAACCATTTGGGGAGTGTAAAAACTGCAGAGGAGTATATTACAGCAGTCGTTGGGACGTAGACCTATGCTGAACCACACCGAGGTTCCTAGGTCAAGCTTTCTGCAGAAACAACTTCTCATTCCAATACACATGTATATGCCAAACCTCACAATTTTCTTACGATAACGAGAATTTTGGACACGTTTCTAGATCTTGTAGGAGTAGAATATCTGAAAAAGAACTTGTAGCTATGTTGAAGTCCGAGCGTCAAGCAAAGCTGTCAGGCCTTTTTTTTAAGAAAAAAAATAAATGAAACAGCGAACTGTGCGGCACGAAAGAAGCAGCATGGCAGACGAACAGACGTCTGTTAACAGAATGGCTTGGAAACTGTTCCGAATCTACGTCTGACTACGCTGCCGTCGAATATGACTTACTAGTGCGTCAGCTGGGTGACGACGCAGAGCAGCCAGCCGAGGAAATGGCTTACCTGAAACACACAGACAAAGATAGTGTTTAGAATCTGCTAAATCATGCCAGTTTGTTTTATTTTACTCAGTTTCACCAATTATTATGACGTGTGTGGCGATTCGATATGATACCGAAACTACGATGTCAAGTTACCAACTGTCCCTTCAGTGTCGCGTCAAAGGACGTTATTTTGAACTTTCTGCTGTACGCGAACGTTGTAAGTTGAAGGGTACTGTGGTTTGTAAGGACTCATACCGAACATCATATATTTATTGGTGCACATACACTGATCAACGAAAACATTATGATCAATACCCACCGCGAGAGTGAATGCCGCCTGGTGGAGTTGGCTGTCGCGTGGCGCGGTAAGAAATGTATATGTAGGCGGAGCAGAGACGAATACGGAAGTTCTAGCGATAATATGGGCCGCAAATGGGGAAATAAACTACTGAAAATGACTTTGAAAAAGGTCAGATTGCTCTGAGCCGGCGCCCAGGGACGAATATGTCAACAATTGAGAAGCTTTCGCTATGTTGTCGTGGGCGTCTATGAAAAGTATCTGATGGGCAGTGAAGCGACAAGAAGGCGACAAGGTGATGGACGTGCAAGCCTCATCACAGAGTGTAGTGCTCTAGAGGCTTGCCCGCTCTGAAAAGTAGAATGGGCGGCGATCTACTGCAGTTGTGACAACATCTTACTATTCCGGTGCAGGCATAGGTGTTTTGGAGCACACCGTTCGAGATACATTGGTGGACAAGGGACTCTGCAGCACAAGACCTCTACGTATTATCATGTTCATGCAGGAAGAAGGTCAGTTACGATTTCAGTGGAGCCGGGGTCATCGAGGCTGGACCGTAAACCAATGAAAGGGTCGCTCGGTTAGAAAAATCACGTTTCTTGTTAACACGAGTTCGACAGTCGTGTACAGGTAAGTCGTCACCCGGGAGGAAGACCGATACATGAGCCACAGCAGAGTTACACGCCGTTGGAAGCAGTGTAACGCTAGGAAGGACACTTACTTGGGTTTCTATGAGGCCTGTGCTAGTAACCTAAGGCATCGTGACAGCTGTGGACTGAAATAACATTATTGAAGCTACCTGCATGCTTATATGTTGACGTCATCCACAACTGCGATGGCGTCTTCCAGCCGGTTAGCTGTCCGTGTCACAAGGCCAGAATTGTGATACAGTGATTTGCAGAGCGTGACAAAGAACTCACGCTCATGTTTTGGTCATCAAATTCGCCTTATATGAACCCAAACCAGCGATGCTGCCAGGCGTCAGCTCCGCACGGAAAAATCACCAGCCTGTAGTTTACGAAAACTACATTGATCTGTACATTGACGTACGCTACCACATAAGTCCGGAAAACTACTAAGAACGTGTCGAATTCGTATCAAGCATAGTCTCTGCTGTATTGCGCTTCAAAGGTTGACCAACATGCTATGAAACAGGTGATCATCATGTTTTGGCTCGTCAGTACATACAGTATTCGTTAGTCGTAACTGTGCTGCCTACAAAATGCAGTGTACGCGAAGGAAAATGATGAAGAGTTGAGTAGTGTTCAATTGCACGAATAAATTAGGAAAAGGAACAAAGGTATGTGGATATGTTTGGATGTTTTATATCAGGACTTCCAGTCATAGTTTCCAAAAGGGCCTCAACACTAATTTTATATTTTTTTTAACAGTAGCGGCTATTTTTGAAACTACATCTGGACATTGGGCTCAAAATGTTTCAGTTTCGAGTGCTGTAAAATAACTCAGTTGTTGGTGCGAATACTACATTGTCAAGTATCAGGATTCACATGCATAAGGCACGAAACGGTAATAATGAAGTGTACTGGATATTGAAAAAATCACTTGTTCCTGACTACGTACACGGATTAACAATTTCTAAGGAATGTATAAGAAACAGTGATAAAAATTGAGATAATTAACTATAAAATTTGCGGTTTTTCTAAACATGAGTTTTAAAATGTAAGAGCTCACTCATTTGCATTAAACAAAATCTGGAGGTTCATATACCTGTAAGAATGGTTTGTATGCTTTGCAAAATTCATCGAAGAATCTCTCTTACTTATGAAGAAAAGTGTACTTTTAG
Organism: Schistocerca nitens; assembly: GCF_023898315.1. NCBI lineage: Eukaryota > Metazoa > Arthropoda > Insecta > Orthoptera > Acrididae > Schistocerca > Schistocerca nitens. Next base: position 429,764,566 of record NC_064622.1, read on the forward strand.
CAACAAATGCAGCCAATAGTTAGTCAAAATATGATGAAATTTCACATGTAAAAAAAGTTATTTTGTTATGTTTTAGACGGTATCGCACACTGACATACGGCCGGGAGAGCATTGTGCTGACCACACGCTCCTCCATATCCGCATCCAGTGACGCCTATCGTCTGAGGAAGACACGGTGGCCGGTCGGTCGGTACCGTTGCGCATTCATTGCCTGTTCGGGAGTAGTTATTTTTTATGTTTTAGAACCTCTACTGCTATGAGTCTGAATCCTGAATCCTTCCTGATCGTGCTGACAGTTTTATTAATTGATTTGTAAACGTGTAGACAGTGGAAATTAAAATGTCCTTCCTTTTCACGTCTACACCCCCACCCCCCTCTCCCCAGTTCCGGCTTGACTACGTTATTTCTGTTTGTCGAGATTGAGCCTGGTCTGTAATTTTTTAATTCTATTTGTGATGGCCGTATCTGATTTGATTTTGTACTCAGTATTAATTTTGGTACTTGCTCTTGAAGCGGAAATCTTGTGGGCATTGTGTTTAGCTTTTATTTATACGTTCTGTTATAGAACTAGTGTGGGACATTTGCATTCTACTTTAAGAGATAAAGTAATATTTCTTTGATTAAGAGAGAGTTTATATTTCTCGTTATTTTATAATTACCAGTTGGCTGGTTTGATTGCTGGGCTTACGGGTGTCAGTTGATGTGTTGACTAAATGTTTAGTATTTTATCCATCATCAGCTGCTGTATTTATATTTGTTGAAGGCGAGACGTTTCCATACGACAACGACAGTTCTTAAGTTTTTGTTCCATTATTTTATTGCACTCTTACCCCCACCTTGAGATCAACCTCGAGATATGTCACTAACTGATGAGCGCCTTTTTTGGCACGCTGTCTGCATTTGTTGTTTGTATTCCTTATAGCATGTTTGAACAGGCACTATAAAATACATGTAAGCATTTACGACGTCTTTTTGCATTAACGCATTCATTATTTATTACGTATTGTTCCCCTATATTCTAGGACAGCAGCCATATGTTGTACACATCTCACTTTTAACGTTGGAAAATAATGCAATAGTTGTAATTATGTGTCATTCTTTTAATCTTTAAATTTTTAAATTTTTAAACTTTTGGTTGTGACATTTTAATACTCTGGTCTAACTTCTACTTAAATGTGATACCTGCTGAAGGAGGACGCTAGGTGCATGATACCAGTAAATGAATCAAATTTCTTTTGTGCAACTGGTCGTTGATTATAATAAAAAAGTAAATGTTTAATGCTGATTTATGTTCTCCTCTTTGGAAATGTGTTACCTGAAATGTTTATCTGTCCGTTTCACTATTGGAAACCTTAAGTTTCATATACTAACTATTGCAAACATTGAGTTTCATATATTGACTGTTTACTGGTGGTCTTCTAGAACGTAATGGTGTTTTGTCAGATTTCACAAGTTAAAATAATAATAACTGTTCAGAGAATTTTTCAAAAAAGTTTTCTTGTTTTTCTTGTCCGGATGGAGTGTTGCTTTTTTATGATCTGACACCTTAATATTCCTCGTTTGCAAAAGGATTTCATTTTATGAACTGAAATAAAATCATATGCGATATCATTCAAAATGTGACTGGATTAAGGATTTCTTGGTAGGACGACGGTTCTGGCCTTCTTTCTGCCAATACTGTTCACGGTCCCTCATCGACATATTAAGACTGATGCTGTTACGCATGTGGGGGAAGACAGAGAGTGGGATACACCCTATAGAAAACCGAGGACGTAGGATGTACGTGTAGGCGAAAGAGGTCGCCGCATGAAAGGTCATGTCAAACTAAAAAGGTCATGTCAAACTAAAACTATTATTGAAAGATGAAAACTAAGAAATATTTGATAAATGACCACCTGTGGTGAAAGTTTGTAACTTGATGGGGTGCAGCTATAGGGGAAGGTGGGGCAAGACGGGGAGGTGGGATAAGACGGGGAAGCGCTATAAGCTACAGTTAGAGTATTGGCATCTGTGGATAGCTACATCAGCATCATCAGTACACGGGTTTCAGTGTGTTGACATTGCTGAACCTTAGTTTCGCGGCGGTTTCTATGAGCTTTGCAAGGTACGTACAATTGCTATACTGATTTGCAATGTTTTACAACTTTCGAGGTCCTACAACATGTGTTTCGTGAACATTTGTCCAGACTGTATATATAGCGCTGAATAGTACGTCTTATTAACAGTAAACTGCTGTGTCAGTAGTCAATGTTCACTACATAGTGTTCATGTAGGCGTAATATAACCTGACAGCATAGTAGGGGGCAAGACGGGATGGGGCAAGATGGGGAGCTTCCCCGTCTCGCCCCTACTATTTGTCCAACCATTACGTTCTTATCGCCTCGCTGCGGGTTTTGAACACGCACATTATACGTTGAACACAATTCTAACTAGAATGGTATTCGTTATTCAAACGTTTCCTAATTAATTACAAAGTATGCCTTAGGCTATATGGTGAATAAAAATACACAAAACGTGCAAAGTCAGTATTCTTGCTATGCTTTAACGACTGACTATTGGAAATATGGTATTTACTATATAATATAGATTACCAGGAATGATCTGACTCAATAGTACGTTCCACGTGTTCTATTTCAGATGGTTAGCAAGTATCGGCGACAAACGTGTAGGCAAGATTGGTCATTGGAGTCAATGGAAGGCGCTGTAAATGCGGTTATAGAAGGTCATATGAGTTCTTTCATGGCTGCTCGACAGTTCAACGTGTCACAGAAATATGTGTTTCAGCGTCGGGATGGCCACGATACTTGTGCAGGGACAGAAAGTGATGATGACGAGGCTGTCCACACTTGTGTACTATGTGAATGTAAGAGGCCTAAATAAAACGTAATACCTGATACTACAATTCGCAGAAGCATGTTTCGAAACCTTATCGACACATGATTTCATTATTACAGTCCTTATTTAAGCTTTAGAGATGAATTCATGCTAGTTCCTCATCTTACCCCGCACATGGGTTAAGACGGGGAATTGGTAGTTTATGTTTCAAATTGAGATATTTCTAACTAAATGTAACACGTTCGCAGGTTTCTTTGCATGCTATTGTAATTCAATGGTTAAGTAAATAAATGATAATCAAAGCTAGTTGAATTTGTTTATTTTTGTCCCTTTTGTAAGGGTTTAAAGTTAGCTTCCCCATCTTGCCACGCCTTCCCCTATATAGACAGACTTAAGCAGATTTAGATTCATGCTGTTCCGTCGAGCTACGAGAGATGAAACTTTGGGAGGTCTTATGCAGAGCGCAGGCCATGTAATGGGAGTGTTCTTTAACGACGCTCGTACGAAAGACATTAGGGTGGCGGTCTCAACTTTTACCAAGAATGGCGTCAACCGACCCTGTCTCTGCAGCTGCGCCGCGCTGGAAGAAGGGAAGTGTAGTTGTGCACGATGTGTGGTGTTCGCTCAGTGACTTGCATACATTAGGAGAGTGCCGTCGTCTTAAAGCTCTAAACGTGAGTTGAGAACGAACTGTCTCGAAAACTCTCACGTGCGTCGTAACTCTATATCAGAAGCTAGCCTCGCAGCCATGTGCCGATACATCTCATGTACATGAGCTCGAGGTCAAATAACAAAGACAGAGGCTCTAATCCATTAAAGTCAGATTTACTCTACTACGGTATTTTGATCTCCATGTTACAATTAATAGTCTAGTGTATTTTATTTTTTAATATTCATTTTATTTCCATGTCTGTGTAACACTTTGTGTGTATATAATTTACACATGATGTTGGAGCGATCGAACATTGCAATTTACAATATTAGAAACGAAGTTTGATTGATATGAAATAGTTTATTTCACGACCAGTTTCGACAGTAAGTAGCTGTCATTGGGAGATTCTCAGATCTCGCAAAAATGTAATTACCCAGCAGACTCGTTGACATACTGAGAACATGCTCCAGTCACAATAATACTCCTCCACACTGGTTTCTCAAACGTTTTAAACTTGCTAAACAAAATATCCATAGCACCAATCAGGAGTACAGGAACAAAAAGAGGTACATAATGTCAGTGTTCCTGAGTCGTCGACGCATATTCTTTAGTGATGTACCTCCTCACCCCGACTTTGTCATCAGGGTGTATAAATATTTTGCTGGTGGCGACATACATAGGAAGGAATGATCATCATAAAAATATAAGAGAAATAAGAGTTCACACGGAAAGATTTAAGAGTTCGTCTTTCTTGCGTGGTGTTCTAGAGCGGAACTGTAGAGAGGGTTTTAAGGGGATTCCATGGACCCTCTGCTAGGCACTTAACTTTGATTTGCATGTCCGATAGTTCGTTGATAGATTTTTGGAGGTAGGTGGCATTAGTTACCTATCCACAGTTCAGATAAATCTCGGAAATAACGGGTCGCTGATTCGCGTACACGTGGATGGAGCCTGACAGGGAGTCACATGAATTCCATAGGATTTACATCAGGCGAAACTGGTAGCCGAGACATCAACATTAGTTCACTATAATATTCCTCAAACCATTGTAGTACAATTCTGGCTCCTAGACACGGACTGTTATACTGCTGAAATATGATATCACCTTCGGGGAAAACATCAGGCATGAAGGTTGGCAGCTGACGGTGTGTCTTCGATCACTATCACAGATCCTATGAAAGCACAGGTGAATGTCTCCCACTAGCTTGCGTCTGTGGCGCGCTGCACGTTTCGATGCGCCGTTCACCTCGATGACGGTGTTTGCGGCGGCGATCATCGACCTAGTGAAGCAATTGTGTAATTAACCCCGAAGACCGGACACGTTTCCATTGATCGACGGTCGAACCCTTGTGCCCACTACAATGGTAACTGAAGATGTCGTTGTGTCAGATTGTGAATACGTAAGCATGGCCTGTTGCGGAGCTCCGTGTTCAACAACGTTCCATGAACGGTGTGCTCCGAAACGCTTGTGCATACGCCAGCATTGTGCTCTTCCAGCAGAGACGTCACTGATCACCATCTATCCTACTTCACAAGCCAGGCAAGTCTCCAAACCCCACATTCTGTAAAGAGTCGTGGTCGTCCAACAGCTTAGCTTCAAGCGGTAGTTTCACTGTCCAAACACTCTCCGTAGATGCTCACGACAGTAGGACGTGAAAATTCGACCAGCCTCGCCGTTTTCGAGATACTCGTTCAGAGGCTCTCCGTAATAAGAATGTGTCCTTTCTCAAAGTCGTTTATGTAATGGTTTTCCCCATTTACAGGCCATATCTTCGCTAGGTTGATTCCTCGTCCGTGTCTGCTCCGCTTACTGGCGATTTTTACCGCGTCACGTGCCCTCAACGCCAACGTAACGGTAGACAGTGGTCATAATGTTTTGGCTTTTCAGTGTCTTTTGTCCACGTACCCGAAACGTATTATGCCACTACGCACAGCCAAAAACACAAAACTCGCGGTTCTAGGCGCGCAGTCCGGAACCGTGCGACTGCTCCGGTCGCAGGTTCGAATCCTGCCTCGGGCATGGATGTGTGTGATGTCCTTAGGTTAGTTAGGTTTAAGTAGTTCTAAGTTCTAGGGGACTGATGACCACAGCTGTTAAGTCCCATAGTGCTCAGAGCCATTTTGCCGGCCGAAGTGGCCGTGCGGTTATAGGCGCTGCAGTCTGGAACCGCAAGACCGCTACGGTCGCAGGTTCGAATCCTGCCTCGGGCATGGATGTTTGTGATGTCCTTAGGTTAGTTAGGTTTAACTAGTTCTAAGCACTAGGGGACTAATGACCTCAGAAGTTAAGTCCCATAGTGCTCCGAGCCATTTGAATTTGAAAAACACAAAAGCCTGAGAAAATGCATAGCCAAACTTATAAAAAGACCCGTACTATACGTGTGAGGTGGTATAGCGATCAGAATTACTTGACACTTAACGACCATAGCCACTGCCAGTCACCTACCTGAGGTTGCGACACCATTTTTCATGTATATAACATATCGCACATTACTGATTTAACGTCGACAATTTTACACTAATTCAGCTCATAACAATTGGATACGTGTAACAGGTTATGGGCTTTCGAGTTTATGAGCCGAACACTGCTTCAATTGTGTACCTTGGCATTCACTGATAAACTTAATTCACATTTTAATTTGGGGAAAAAGGACAAATTTGTTCGATTTATTCACAATAAACAGCAACACCTGCAGTAAGTCATATCATATTACAATGACTGTTGCTTGAAACAAGCAAAGTTAGAACCATGAGTCAGATAGTGTGTTGTTGTAGCCACTCATATTTTCTCGGACTCCAATGTCGGTGATTGTAGCCGTTACCAACCGAAACGGCAGTTGATCTTTATGATGTGGACTATAGCATGATGGTAAATGCAAAAGTGGGCACGCACAGTTGAGTAGTCTTGTCCTCTAAGTATATCGCATTGTATGGAAACAAGCAGAGCAACCTGCACACTATACCCAAATGACAGGAAGGTCATTGATAACGTCTCACAGACAGAAAAAAAGAAAGGACCGACGTTCGATTTGGATGCAACGGTAAAATTCCCGTAAACTGTGTTTTCGGAATTTTTGTGAAACAGCAATGAACGGAGGACTTGAAAACATCGAAGCGTGGACGATCATCATAAGGTAACACCCAAGTGAAAAATAGTAAATAGAGAAGTGCGGAAAAAAGCGCGACTTCAGTTAGGCTGTGCAAGTAAAAATTAAAACTTCATTGTGTCAGAACTTCGTAGAAAATGATCAGTGCATTTACCCTCACAAAATTTCTATGATGGGTGAGTACTTCCAGACCAATCTGCGCCTGTTCAGTTCCATAAGCGAATGCCGAATAAAGCGGCATGGGAACATTTGGGTCCTTATATTTCTGTTCCGTCAGATGAAACATGGTTCGACCTGCACGGCCAAATCAAGTCAGCTGCAAAATCGTCACTAGCCAAAAATTCTTCATTAGTAAGCTGAAGAGCTGTTGCATAGATTGTTGTTTGGCCCATAAATACGGAGAAACTTATTTTGGCCACCCTGCACGACGGATGTTCGCAAAGTGATCTATTGTAACCAAGAAAAACATTGCTCGAATAAATACCGCCAGAAAATGTAGCGTGTGCCATGATAGTGGGAGTTTAGTGTCTATACATTTGCCACTACTCATATGAGGCGAAATTGCTGGTTGCTCTTATTTACGACCATACTTGATGTGCATAAAATTTTAAAAAATTCATTAGCATGAAAGATATTTACGAAGGAAGAGTGAGCTTGAATCAGAGTACACTGAAGAATATTTAGATACTTTTATGGTAATTTTCCAAACTGACATATATCGAATGAAAGATACGGAGTTTCGTAATTTCAATCAGCTTATCTCCTCTGATCATTCTTTGTGGATGGTGTTGGTAAAGCCAAAATATGAGTAGAATACTGCCAAATGGCACACGGCTTCTTGACCTGCGAAATGAGCTTCTCATATGCGACCGTTGTGGCATCTGATTTTAAGCAACTGTATTTCATTTCTGGCAAGTTGGCAGTGAGCTACCTGTCACTTTAGCTGATAACATAAACGTTTATACAGGCCTATGTCCGAAAGAACAGGCGCCGTGCATTGACTCGTCTCGGTGGGCAATGAATCCGCAATGTCCAGTGTGGAAGAACAAGTATATCGTCCTCCTGCGGGAATCTAAAAACAATTAGCGAGTACGGGGCTGCGGATGAGTAGTGCTGTGTGGTAGTATGAGTCGGCCGGGGAGCCTGCCGAGACAGCGCGATTCAAGACCAACGCTGTGTACGGATGACGCAGTTGTTAACGTAACTGTCTAGTAGTCATGAGATCATGAGTTCGAGTCCCGGTCCGGCACACATTTTCGCTCGTTGCCACTGATTCCGCATTAAGTCCCGATGCAGCTGATATCAACAGTTTCTTCCTTTCCTTTCCTTTCCTTTCCTCTCTTCTCACCTCCCCCCTCCCCCATCAGTTTGCATAAATTGCGGATTTTGTATGGTGTCTGCTCTTTCGAATATTTCCGCAAGAACAGAAACCTAGCATTCATATATCTAAACGTTTATTAGAAATGGACTAACACAATTTCGAGACTTTACTGGCCTCATAAAGATATGATTTTTTTTACATGCGGACTGAAGCGGCAAGTAAGAATTTGTTTATTTATTTATTTATTTATTGTTCCGTGGGACCAAATTAAGGAGAAATCTCCATGGTCATGGAACGAGTCAATACATGAAATTATAACACGATATTAGAAACAGATAAAATGAAATATAGAAAAAAAAAACATATTCAGGTGACAAGTCATAAGTTTAAATGAAGACAATCAACAATGTAACACTGGAATATGCTTAATTTTTTAGCTCTTCCAGGAGCTCCTCGACAGAATAGAAGGAGTGAGCCATGAGGAAACTCTTCAGTTTAGACTTAAAAGAGTTTGGGCTACTGCTAAGATTTTTGAGTTCTTGTGGTAGCTTATTGAAAATGGATGCAGCAGAATACTGCACTCCTTTCTGCACAAGAGTCAAGGAACTGCATTCTACATGCAGATTTGATTTCTGCCTAGTATTAACTGAGTGAAAGCTGCTAACTCTTGGGAATAGGCTAATATTGCTAACAACAAACGACATTAAAGAAAATATATACTGTGAGGGCAATGTCAGAATTCCCAGATTTTTGAATAGGGGTCGACAAGAGGTTCTCGAACTTACACCACATATAGCTCGAACAGCCCGTTTTTGAGCCAAAAATACCCTTTTTGAATCAGAAGAATTACCCCAAAAAATAATACCATACGACATAAGCGTATGAAAATATGCGAAGTAGACCACTTTTCGTGTTGAAGTGTCACTTATTTCAGATACTGTTCTAATGGTAAATAAAGCAGCATTTAGTTTCTGAACAAGATCATGAACATGGGCTTTCCACAACAGCTTACTATCTATCCGTACGCCTAGGAACTTGAACTGTTCCGTCTCGCTTATAACATGCCCATTCTGTCTGATTAAAATGTCAGTTCTTGTTGAATTGTGAGTTAGAAACTGTAAAAACTGAGTCTTACTGTGATTTAGCATCAAATTATTTTCCACAAGCCACGAACTTATTTCATGAACTAAATTATTTGTTACTGTTTCAATATTACACACAAGATCCTTCACTATCAAGCTGGTGTCATCAGCAAACAGAAATATTTTTGAATCACCTGTAATACTAGAAGGCATATCATTTATATAAATAAGAAACAGCAGTGGCCCCAGCACCGACCCTTGGGGAACGCCCCACTTAAGAGTGCCCCATTGGGACTGAACATCACTACCACTCTCAATATTGCGGAGAATTACCCTCTGCTTTCTGTTCTTAAAGTAAGAGGCGAACCAATTGTAAGCTACTCCCCTTACTCCATAATGGTCCAACTTCTGCAGTAATATTTTGTGGTCAACACAGTCAAAAGCCTTCGTTAAATCAAAGAAAACACCTAGCGTTCGCAACCTTTTATTTAATCCGTCGAAAACCTCACAGAGAAAAGAGAATATAGCATTTTCAGTTGTTAAACCATTTCTAAAACCAAACTGAACATTTGACAGCAAATTATGTGAATTTAAATGCTCCAGTAACCTTGTATATACAACCTTCTCGATAACTTTAGCAAACACCGATGGCATAGAAATAGGTCTAAAATTGTCAACATTATCAATGTCTCCCTTTTTATAAAGTGGCTTCACTACCGAGTATTTTAATCGATCAGGAAACCGACCACTCCTAAAGGAAAAGTTACAGATATGGCTAAGTACTGGGCTAACATACATAGAACAATACTTCAGTATTCTGCTAGATACCCCGTCATATCCATGAGAGTTCTTGGTCTTTAGTGATTTAATTATTAACTCAATCTCCCTCTTGTCAGTATCATGGAGGAGCATTTCAGGTAACAGTCTCGGAACACTTTTTTCTAAGAGCGCTATATGATTCCCTGTTGGAATTAGGTTTCTATTTAGTTCACCTGCTATATTCAGAAAGTGATTATTAAATACTGTACATATATGCGACTTATCAGTAACACGGACATTCCCACTACGCACTGATTCTATATCCTCGACCTGTCTCTGCAGACCAGCAACTTCCTTTACGACTGACCATATGGTTTTAATTTTATCCTGAGACTTAGCTATTCTATCTGCATACCACATACTTTTTGCCTTCCTAATAACATTTTTAAGCACCTTACAATACTGTTTGTAATGGGCTGCTGCATTTAGATTTTGACTGTTTCTAACGTTTTGATATAATTGCCACTTTGTTCTACAAGATATTCTTATCCCTCTAGTCAGCCACCCAGGCTGCCTGTTTGTGCTAGTACCCTGTTTTAAACGTTGTAACGGACAGCAACTTTCAAAGAGCATGAGAAAGGTCTTTAGAAAAGCATTATATTTATCGTTTACTGTCTCAGCGCTATAAACATCTTGCCACTCTTGTTCCTTTATAAGGTTTACAAAGGTCTCTACAGCAACCGGATCAGCTTTCCTGAACAGCTGATGACTATATTTAACACGAGTTGCAGCATAAAAATCTTTTAAAGTTAAAATTTGCGCATCATGATCTGAAAGGCCATTCACCTTTTTTCTAACAGAATGCCCTTCTAGTAATGAGGAATGAACAAAAATGTTGTCTATGGTTGTTCTACTGTTCCCTTGCACTCTCGTTGGAAAGAATACGGTTTGCATAAGATTATATGAATTAAAGAGGTCTACCAGCATCCTCTTCCTTGCACAATCACTTATACAATTAATATTGAAGTCACCACATATAACTAACTTTTTGTATTTCCTATAAAGTGAACCAAGAACCTCCTCTAGCTTTAGCAAAAATGCTGTGAAATCGGAGTCTGGGGATCTATAAATAACAACAGTTAAAAGTTTAACTCCGTTAAATTTAACCACACCTGCACAACATTCAAACACCTTTTCAGTGCAGTACTTTGAAACATCAATTGACTCAAATGCGATGCCGTTTTTCACATACATGGCTACTCCCCCACACCGCAAAGAGCTCCTCGAAAAGCAGCCAGCCAACCTGTATCCTGGTAAAGGAAGCCTCTGAATTATCTCCTTATTTAAGAAGTGTTCAGATATACCAATAATTTCAGAGTCAACATCTATAAGCAGTTCACTAACTTTATCCCTAATACCTTGTATATTTTGATGAAATATACTAATTCCCTCATTACTCGGATACCTAAGCTTTGTCAAAAGTGATTCCCTTGTTAGAGAGACTTCCCTTAAGCAGGAATACCTATCAGCTGACTTCAATCTAAAAAAGGTGCAGCTCTAACACACACTACTGCAGGAATTTTCCCATGAGTGATCCCACCAACCCCACCTATGCTGTCACCTATTTGTGATAAGGCTGCTAATCAAACCCGTGATTCCTACTTGCGCTGCATATCTGTATGAGATCAGTAAAGTCTCTGAAATTGTGTCATTTTATTTGTATAAGTACCTGCACCTGGGTTGGAAGCTGGAGCCCCCATTTATGTTTGATGCTGAGGTGCTATTCCAGAACATAGAGTGCCTCAGCATCGTATTTCATAAGGAATTCAAAGTAGACTGAGGCGATACTGAGAATTTGGCTCGAGGAGAGAGGTGTGCCAGGGTAGTTCCTGCAATTGTGTGAACCGCTGTGCCAAGGTGGCTTAGTGGCTTATGCACCTACCTAGAAAACAGAGAACCGGGTTCGATTCACGGCCTTGGTTAGTCGGGTGATGAGAAAACTTGGATTTCATGGTCGAGCGGTAAATGCCAAAGGACGCCTCGCTTGGCGTAAGGAGCGTAAACATTGGACGATTGAACAGTGGAAAAACGTTGTGCGGAGTGACGAATCACGCTACACAATGTGGCGATCCGATGGCAGGGCGTGGGTACGGCGAATGCCCGGTGAACGTCATCTGCCAACGTGTGTAGTGCCAACAGTAAAATTCGGAGGCGGTGGTGTTACCGTGTGGTAGTGTTTTCCATGGTGGGGGAGGGTGGCTTGCAACCCTTGTTGGTTTGCGTGGCACTATCACAGCACAGGCCTACATTGATATTTTAAGCACGTTCTGGCTTCCCACTATTTAAGAGCAATACGGGGATGGCGACTGCATCTTTCAACACGATCAAGCACGGAGTTGTTACACGACAATAACATCCCTGTAATGGACTGGCCTGCCAACCTTTGGGATGTTTTGGTACGCCGACTTTGTGCCAGGCCTGACCGACCGACATCGATACCTCAGTGCAGCACTCCGTGAGGAATGGGCTGCCATGCCCCAAGCAACCTCCCGGCACCTGATTGAACGTATGCCTGCGAGAGTGGTAGGTGTCATCACGGCTAAGGAATGAGACAACACCATATCGAATTTCAACTTTACCGATGGAGGGCGCCAAGAACTTGTAAGTCATTTCCAGCGAGTGTACGGATGCTTTTGATCACATAGTAAACAACTACATCTTCCCTAACGCGAAGAATCAGTGACGTATTTCGTTCTGAAGACGGACTGTAAGTAGCCTGTTTATATGTTTGTATGTTGGCAGCGCCTTAGACTGCATCAGTATCACTGACAACGTCGTGCGCCCTCCGTAAGAGCCTCAGTAGCTGGTCGGACTCGCAGTTAGTAGTTAATAGTTAGCAATCTTACTGCGAGCGGACGGTTTGGACGTGTGCCGTTATGGACTGTAAAATGATGATTGATGTATCTGCTAATGTTTCGGAAATGGAATTATTGACGATTACGCACGGCGTTCCGGGCGGGAAGGGAAGGAGCTCCTGGTCCCCGCTATGTATCCGCCTTGCGGACTTGTGTGTAGCCTTTCGGCGGCCTTCCATCCACCACGGCGAATGCGTGCTGGCTCCCCTTATTCCGCCTCAGCTACACTATGTCGGCGACTGCTGCGCAAACAAGCTCTCCACGTACACGTACGCGTACACCACCATTACTCCACCACGCAAATACAGAGGCTGCCCTCGTCTGGTGTGAGACGTTCCCTGAGGGAGGTCCACCGGGGGCCGAACCGCACAATAACCCTGGCTTCGGTGTGGGGCGGCGGAGGGGTGAAGTGGACTGCGGTAGCCGTCGTGGGGTTGTGAACACTGCGACTGCGGCGGGGACGGAGCCTCTCCGTCGCTTCCAGACCCCCGGCTAACATACAATACAATACAAGGTAATCTGTTAAATACGAGTACATTGCTTGCTCTGAAACAAAGTCTTTCCTTTTCCAACCAAATGCATACTAGTAGTTAGAGCGTATAGTAGTTAGAATCTTTTTATTTAGCTGGCTGTAGTCGCTGTTTTTCGCATGTATTTGCTATAGTCCGTGTCATGAAGATTTTCTGTTGGGTGACTTATTAAATGTATGGGTTGTCATTAGGATTTCTTCTGATTCAGGGCCATTCTTTTGTGTTGATTATTTGCAGTCAGATTGCGTTGCGTTTGTATATTGTGGGTCATAAATGAATAGCATAAATCTGAGTTGTATTTGTCAGAGAAATGTTTGTAGGTCAGGGTTGAAATTATGAAAACAAGTAAAGCATTCAGCAGTTTAAGCAGGTTCAGTTGCTTTCAGAAGTTTAAGTAAAATCGCAGAAGTCTCAGGACAAACAAGCTTTTAAGCAGGTGGTCATAATGTTTTGGCTCACAAGCGAACACAGTTATGCAACTTGTGTATGTTAACATCTGAAATTATAAGAGATGCTTTTCTTCGTTTTTAAAAAATGATAATGGAACACTTATACCTAAAAAACGTCGTGTTTTTCTTAGTGAATAAATCATGCATTTGGAGAGTGATGCGTATAATGGCCGCAGTAACATCGTGATAGAGTGGGACTACGACTTCGCGACAGACATAGTAAGTAAATTTACGGCTCTCCCGTCAGAGGTTCGAGTCCTCCCTCGGGCATTGGTGTGTGTGTGTGTGTGTGTGTGTGTGTGTGTGTGTGTGTGTGTGTGTGTGTGCGCGCGCGCGAGTTGTCCTTACCGTAAGTTAGTTTAAGTTACATTAATTAGTGTGTAAGGCTAGGGCTTAGCCTTTTGGTCACATAGGACCTTACCACAAACTAAAAGAAAAACAAATTTTTCGCTAAAAAGGCTAAACGGCTAGCAGGTGCAACCATCTTCACCATCACCATCGGCATCTTCCTAGTTGTCGTCGTCGTCGTCGTCGTCGCTACCGCACAAAAATACGAAGTTTATATGAACTATACTTAAGCATGCCTAGAATACTATCCTCGCCTACGTTGAAAAACTCAGGAGTGTGGTTAATACACACTGTTTACAATCCGTAAATTCATCTTCAGAAGAGTAGAGATGGGTAGTTTAACTTGTTTGGAGCCGGCAGTGCGAGAGCATTCCATTAGCTTCGTGGCGAGAGCGGCTAAATGGATCCCCGCATCGCTAACCGCAGCCCTCTCAGGTAATTCAAGCCGTGTCCCACGTGAGAGCCAAATGGAGACCAATTTAGCGGCTCCAGTGCGATTAATATATGTGAATATCATCATCTCATGTGACCACCTCAAACTGGCTAGCTTGTTACCGAGACGGGATGTTATAGTCATTACAGCTACACTATTATAAACCCTTATAAACGCCCATTACGCTTCTCGTTAACTGCAATTTTTTAAAGAAAAACGGACTATCGCTTATCTCATACTCTGGTCTTGAGTTCCAGCTTAAGCTGGTCCGTAAAGCGTGCTCGAATAACTGTACTAGAAGGACATTCACAATTAACAGCAAACGGTATATTACATCCCCGGTCAGATTAATAGTTTTAGTTCCTAATGAATCAGTACCATTTTACAGTGATGGAAGTAGTACGCAACCCCAAATATAAGTAGCCAAATAATTAAGAAACAGGAATAGTATTCGGTAAGAGCGGTGTTTAAAACCCATCCGCTCACCTTTATCTAGGTTCCTCGTCGATTTTGTATACTGCGGCAGGCGGTTGCCGGGATAGTTCGGCCAAGCCTGATTCTCTGTGTTTTTCATCATTTGATCAAAAGTATCGGGACACTTCTACGTAATACGGCATTCACCACTGAACGTCACGAGAGGCGGACTCACAAGCATAAAAGTAGGTGAGGTTTGTAGTGTTGTCAGTAGCGAAACAGTAATGGGTAGGTTTAGGCGTGCACAGAAACTTCGATCGTGGACTAGTCATTGGATACCACCTGCGTAACAAGCCCATCAGTGGTATTTCAATCCTTCTAAAGCCGCCCAAATGACTTTTAGTGATGTGAGTGGGAAGTGGGAACGCGAAGGAACCACTACAGCTGAACAGACTGACGTCACGTACTAAGTGTTAGCGTTGCAGACAAGCACATTGATTATAGGTAGAGAGTTAAACAGTATGGGCTACAGTGATCCAATAACTACATTTCTGTAGTCACTGCTAAAAGACGCTTGTAGTAGTGTGAAGCGCAACGCCACTGAAAGATTGGTGATTGGAACCAGTGATATGGAATGATGGATCACGCAATACCGTGTGGCAATCTGGTGGAAGGATTGGGTTTAGTGAATGTTTGGAGAACTTTTCCTGCCATCGTATGTAATGACCACAGTGAAGTACCGAGGAAATGGTGTTATGGGGATGTCTCTTACGGAACCTCTACATCTGGCATCGTATGAACATAATTTAACAGCAATGTCTACTCCGTACAGTGAAAGGACAGTTTTAGACGATTGTTGTTTGTATCAACATGACAATGCTCCCTGTCATAACGCAGCATCTGTGAGACAATGTTTACAGTCCTTAAATGGACTGGTCTGTTCAGAGCTCGCACCACCTGAACCGAATGGAACAGATTTGGTATGAATCAAAACGTCGGATCGGCTCCAGAACCCAGCGTTTAACATCTGTAATTTCTCTCGATTCTGCTCTTCGGGCTGAATGGGCCACCATTTCTTCACAGATCTTCTGACACCATACTGAAAGTGTTCAAAAATGTTTCAAATGGCTGTGGTCATCAGTCCCCTAGAACTTAGAACTACTTAAACCTAACTAATCTAAGGACATCACACACATCCATGCCCGAGGCAGGATTCGAACCTGCGACCGTAGCGGTCGCGCGGTTCCAGACTGACGCGCCTAGAACCGCTCGGCCACAATGGCTGGCACTGAAACTGTTCCCAGCTGATATACGTCCGTAGTCTTTTACGACCAGTGTCATTTTGAATAGAATAATTTTGAATATCATGGCGATTCATTCTAAAACAGCTAAACAACGTGTGGAGCGAATTTGCAGCAGTCTTCTTCAGGGTATGTAAAAGCTTTGAATAGGACCGCTGCAGCCGGCCGGAGTGGCCGAGCGGTTCTAGGCACTACAGTCTGGAACCGAGTGACCGCTACGGTCGCAGGTTCGAATCCTGCTTCGGGCATGGATGTGTGTGATGTCGTTAGTTAGGTTTAAGTGGTTCTAAATTCTAGGAGACTGATAACCTCAGAAGTTACGTCCCATAGTGCTCACAGCCATTTCAACCAGGACAGCTGCAAAGTCGGTCGGAACGTCGGCAGTTTAGTTGCTTAATTTTATAGTAACGCTTCCTAATACACAAAATTATTTTATTTAAAATCCCCAGCAGAGTACAAGCCGCAATAATGTCCGCTCACAGGTGACCGGATACCTTTCATCAGATAGTGTATAACAAAAACAGAGGTTAAAAACGTTAACTAACTTTAGAGACGAATTACCGAAAACGGAATTTAAAGCTACACTCCTGGAAATGGAAAAAAGAACACATTGACACCGGTGTGTCAGACCCACCATACTTGCTCCGGACACTGCGAGAGGGCTGTACAAGCAATGATCACACGCACGGCACAGCGGACACACGAGGAACCGCGGTGTTGGCCGTCGAATGGCGCTAGCTGCGCAGCATTTGTGCACCGCCGCCGTCAGTGTCAGCCAGTTTGCCGTGGCATACGGAGCTCCATCGCAGTCTTTAACACTGGTAGCATGCCGCGACAGCGTGGACGTGAACCGTATGTGCAGTTGACGGACTTTGAGCGAGGGCGTATAGTGGGCATGCGGGAGGCCGGGTGGACGTACCGCCGAATTGCTCAACACGTGGGGCGTGAGGTCTCCACAGTACATCGATGTTGTTGCCAGTGGTCGGCGGAAGGTGCACGTGCCCGTCGACCTGGGACCGGACCGCAGCGACGCACGGATGCACGCCAAGACCGTAGGATCCTACGCAGTGCCGTAGGGGACCGCACCGCCACTTCCCAGCAAATTAGGGACACTGTTGCTCCTGGGGTATCGGCGAGGACCATTCGCAACCGTCTCCATGAAGCTGGGCTACGGTCCCGCACACCGTTAGGCCGTCTTCCGCTCACGCCCCAACATCGTGCAGCCCGCCTCCAGTGGTGTCGCGACAGGCGTGAATAGAGGGACGAATGGAGACATGTCGTCTTCAGCGATGAGAGTCGCTTCTGCCTTGGTGCCAATGATGGTCGTATGCGTGTTTGGCGCCGTGCAGGTGAGCGCCACAATCAGGACTGCATACGACCGAGGCACACAGGGCCAACACCCGGCATCATGGTGTGGGCCGTACACCACTGGTGATCGTCGAGGGGACACTGAATAGTGCACGGTACATCCAAACCGTCATCGAACCCATCGTTCTACCATTCCTAGACCGGCAAGGGAACTTGCTGTTCCAACAGGACAATGCACGTCCGCATGTATCCCGTGCCACCCAACGTGCTCTAGAAGGTGTAAGTCAACTACCCTGGCCAGCAAGATCTCCGGATCTGTCCCCCATTGAGCATGTTTGGGACTGGATGAAGCGTCGTCTCACGCGGTCTGCACGTCCAGCACGAACGCTGGTGCAACTGAGGCGCCAGGTGGAAATGGCATGGCAAGCCGTTCCACAGGACTACATCCAGCATCTCTACGATCGTCTCCATGGGAGAATAGCAGCCTGCATTGCTGCGAAAGGTGGATATACACTGTACTAGTGCCGACATTGTGCATGCTCTGTTGCCTGTGTCTATGTGCCTGTGGTTCTGTCAGTGTGATCATGTGATGTACCTGACCCCAGGAATGTGTCAATAAAGTTTCCCCTTCCTGGGACAATGAATTCACGGTGTTCCTATTTCAATTTCCAGGAGTGTATTTGAAGTTAAAGCCGCGTTTAAAACTAACTACACACAACGATGTAAGTTAAGTAATGATTTAAAGCAAGAGGTTGATAAATATGATTGAGTTGTTATCTATTAAATTCATTGTGACAGTTACAATATGAATTACATCAGTTGGACTTAGGTCCTTCAAGGTGAAGGGCAAGAACTACGAAGACACTACCAGACGAACTTTTTGACTCACGTTTTAGAAAAACATTAATTTTTAATATCTCACTTATATTTTTACATTTATCGCTCTTATAAGACCCTTGTACAATAATTCTTACGGTGATAGCTTGCTCCTTCAAAACGCTTCAATTTCAGTATTTTTCCATTGTGAAAGGTAGTTGAGGCTACGTTTTAACAATGATCATAAGAGTCACAATTTTGACATTGGTTTTGAAAGACATTTACATGCACATACATTTACAAAGAGCACTGTGCTTGGGCATCCACATACTGACGCACACTTCAAAACATTGTCCATTACATTCACCTCGAGATGAGTATTTAAATGTGTCATCTTGCGCAATATATGCCGGTTACTGCTTTACTCTTCGAAAAGATGCTAAAATAAAGAGAGTTCGCTTTTGAATTCCAGAAAACATTTCTATATAATTTTCCTATTTTTTGTGAGAGAGGCATGTAGAGTTGTCTGGATATGGCAGTTGCGCCATTATACTGAGTTTTTACTTCCTTTCGCATACTACTGTCATTTCGGCTATATAACCAGTTTGAACTAATAGTAACGAATCATTTTGAAAATTGACATAGAGTTGAAATTTGAAATGGCGTCGGAAAGGGATTAAATGAACAGCCAAATGGCGACAGCGTTTTCATTTAGACAATATAACATTTGAGTCGGCTAAAATCGACATAATTGTTTCTCATTGCTGGGACATTAGCATTTGCCAGCTGCTTTGACTGCATTTTCGTTTCCAGCCTCATCGAGAACAACAGTTAGGACACAAAATAAGTTGAATTTACTTTTAAGTGAACAGATTAATTTCGTTTACTCGTTTTCTTTTGGTCAGCACGTAAGAAATGCGGCTCCTGTACTGGATAAAATTTTCTCGTAACTACACTCCTGGAAATTGAAATAAGAACGTGAATTCATTGTCCCAGGAAGGGGAAACTTTATTGACACATTCCTGGGGTCAGATACATCACATGATCACACTGACAGAACCACAGGCACATAGACACAGGCAACAGAGCATGCACAATGTCGGCACTAGTACAGTGTATATCCACCTTTCGCAGCAATGCAGGCTGCTATTCTCCCAAGGAGACGATCGTAGAGATGCTGGATGTAGTCCTGTGGAACGGCTTGCCATGCCATTTCCACCTGGCGCCTCAGTTGGACCAGCGTTCGTGCTGGACGTGCAGACCGCCTGAGACGACGCTTCATCCAGTCCCAAACATGCTCAATGGGGGACAGATCCGGAGATCTTGCTGGCCAGGGTAGTTGACTTACACCATCTAGAGCACGTTGGGTGGCACGGGATACATGCGGACGTGCATTGTCCTGTTGGAGCAACAAGTTCCCTTGCCGGTCTAGGAATGGTAGAACGATGGGTTCGATGACGGTTTGGATGTACCGTGCACTATTCAGTGCCCCTCGACGATCACCAGTGGTATACGGCCAGTGTAGGAGATCGCTCCCCACACCATGATGCCGGGTGTTGGCCCTGTGTGCCTCGGTCGTATGCAGTCCTGATTGTGGCGCTCACCTGCACGGCGCCAAACACGCATACGACCATCATTGGCACCAAGGCAGAAGCGACTCTCATCGCTGAAGACGACACGTCTCCATTCGTCCCTCCATTCACGCCAGTCACGACACCACTGGAGGCGGGCTGCACGATGTTGGGGCGTGAGCGGAAGACGGCCTAACGGTGTGCGGGACCGTAGCCCAGCTTCATGGAGACGGTTGCGACTGGTCCTCGCCGATACCCCAGGAGCAACAGTGTCCCTAATTTGCTGGGAAGTGGCGGTGCGGTCCCCTACGGCACTGCGTAGGATCCTACGGTCTTGGCGTGCGTCCGTGCGTCGCTGCGGTCCGGTCCCTGGTCGACGGGCAATTGCATCTTCCGCCGACCACTGGCGACAACATCGATGTACTGTGGAGACCTCACGCCCCACGTGTTGAGCAATTCGGCGGTACGTCCACCCGGCCTCCCGCATGCCCACTATACGCCCTCGCTCAAAGTCCGTCAACTGCACATACGGTTCACGTCCACGCTGTCGCGGCATGCTACCAGTGTTAAAGACTGCGATGGAGCTCCGTATGCCACGGCAAACTGGCTGACACTGACGGCGGCGGTGCACAAATGCTGCGCAGCTAGCGCCATTCGACGGCCAACACCGCGGTTCCTCGTGTGTCCGCTGTGCCGTGCGTGTGATCATTGCTTGTACAGCCCTCTCGCAGTGTCCGGAGCAAGTATGGTGGGTCTGACACACCGGTGTCAATGTGTTGTTTTTTCCATTTCCAGGAGTGTAGATCGTAATTCAAAGGCGACCGCATCCGTCCTTCTGATACAGATAAATCGACAGAATCGCTCGTGGTCTAGGGGCATCGTTTCGAGTAGCAACCAAAACGTATAGCATCCAGGGTTGTAACCCAGGCACCTTAAATTTTGAATAAAATTAATTGTCAATGGCAGCTGAATTCCAAAAATAGAAGTCACCCACGTGTTGCCAACGGCCTTTTCAAAGAGGTCGGAGGAGTGGACAGAGGCTCAGGGCATTCTGTCACCCTTGGGGTGGGAAAATACCCCTAAAACTCTGAAGAATCAACACTGATCAAAGGATGCAGAAGGCAATGGAAACCACTGCATTAAAGACGCATAATGTGTATCCCTAGAACATGTGCCCTGTCATTTAAAAAGTGTCATGATGATCTCTTCACTGGCAGAAGATTCCGGACTAGTCTCCGGATCTCTTGGAGGGAACTGTCAAGGGGGAGGTGACAATGAGAAATAGACTGAATAACCAATGAAAGGATAGTGTTCTACAAGACGGGGCTAGGAAAAGGGAAAAACGGTCAGCCTAAATATAGTGGGCGTCAGTAAAGGGAAATGGAAGGAAGACAAGGATTTATGGTCATATGAGTACAGGATGATATCATCGGCAGCAGAAAGTAGTATAACGGGAGTAGGATTCTTTATGAACAGGGAGGTAGGGAAGAGAGCGAGTTACTGTGAACAGGAGATAAGGTGGTTCTCATGAGATTCGACGGCAAACCAACGCCGACAACGATAGTTCAGGTACACATGACAATGTCGCTACAGCAGAAGAAGAGATAGCCAGAGTATATGAGGATATTCAACAGATAATTCAGCATGTAAAGGGAGATGAAAATCTAATAAAATGGGGGATTGGAACGCAATTGTGTGAGACGGAATAGAAGATTATGCACCGGTGGTACGAATAAGAGAGGACAAACGCTAATTGAGTTCTGCACTAAATTTCAGACTGTAATTGTAGTGGACTGTTAAGGCAGCCAATCCACAGTGAAGTAGCCGAAAGGGCACGCGTCAACTCACGCCGTCTGGCGTTAAGTCTGGAACAGGATTCGTAATGAATGTGATAAAGAAAAGAACGTAGCTACTAGAACACTTAACTTTTATATTGTCCTTTGGTATACAGTATTCTGGATGATACAAGTGAGACTCTATCTCGAGGTACATGCAACGTTACAAATGGTTAATGGCGCCTTGCTAGGTCGTAGCCATTAACTTAGCTGAAGGCTATTCTAACTGTCTCTCGGCAAATGAGAGAAAGGCTTCGTCAGTGTAATCGCTAGCAACGTCGTCGTACAACTGGGACGAGTGCTAGTACGTCTCTCGAGACCTGCCTTGTGGTGGCGCTCGGTCTGCGATCACACAGTGGCGACACGCGGGTCCGACATGTACTAATGGACCGCGGCCGATTTAAAGCTACCACCTAGCAAGTGTGGTGTCTGGCGGTGACACCACAGTAACGATGAATACTCTCTTCAAAAATCACGAGAGGAGGAAGTGTTAAACGTGTAACATAAAGTCATGTTGGAGGACGACGACGTTTCTAGTAAATGTAAGTAGATCTGTAGTTAAGCTAGATAGGTCACGTAAAAAGTCACATAGCGGGCGAATAATGACTTTATCGATCACGCATTTCAGAATTATGAGTACCTACAGAAATGCAAGTGCGAAGGTAGCACAAGGACAAGAATGTTACCAGCTGTGCAGTAACATGACAGAGTACCACAATCTGACTACTAGTAAATGAAAATTACTACAAAGTGCTATTGAAATTAATAAGGGTGCAAATGTTGACAATATAGTCAAATGTATACGCTTGTTACACATCATCATAATTGACAAAGAGTGGGAAGAACCGCCAGATGCATTCACTTGCCAACGAATCAAACGGTATTAGTGTAGCGTTTCACTCATGGAATATGCAAGAGTGAAAGATGTGTGAGTACAAAATACTGGGGATGTATTTTGTTTTTAAATACGGTTTCTACAATAGTTAAAACAGTGTTATTGAACGTATGTTTTACCTCAAATATCATGTATTGACTACATATGATTGCACAATGTTATGCAAAAGCTTCATTACGATTAGCGTTTCGACTTAGCTTCCTTACCCGTACACCCAGCCATAGTTTCCATTGTAATTCTCGGAGGTGGTATCTCTTGCCTGACATATCACACAGTGACATGTTTTCATTCGCATGACTGATAACCTTTACGTCCATGCAGTAGCGTTCTCTCTTCCCACGCCCGGGTTCCCGGTTTCGATTCGCGGCGGGGTCAGGGATTTTCTCTGCCTCGTGATGACTGGATGTTGTGTGCTGTCCTTAGGTTAGTTAGGTTTAAGTAGTTGTAAGTTCTAGGGGACTGATGACTGTTGTGGACTGGCAAGACAGCCAATCCACTATGACCGGTAGCCGAAAGGCACACGTTAAGCTCACGCAGGCTGGCGTGAGGTCTGGAACAGGACAGGGAATGAGACTAGTAAAAAAGTACGTAGCTTCTGGAATACTTAACTTTAATCCATAGTTGGTGAGCATCGGTCTGACGGTACATGCATCACAAGATAAATAGCAATTGATAATGGCGCCTTGTTAGGTCGTAGCAAATGACGTAGCTGAAGGCTATGCTAACTATCGTCTCGGCAAATGAGAGCGTAATTTGTCAGTGAACCATCGCTCGCAAAGTCGGCTGTACAACTGGGGCGAGTGCTAGAAAGTGTCTCTAGACCTGCCTTGTGGCGGCGCTCGGTCTGCAATCACTGATAGTGGCGACACACGGGTCCGACGTATACTACCGGACCGCGGCCGATTTAAAAGCAAGTGTGGGGTCTGGCGGTGACACCACAATGACCATAGATGTTAAGTCCCATAGTGCTCAGAGCCATTTGAACCATTTAGCCTCTACGTCCATGTTGGTAATTAAGTACGAAAAGCTCCCAAACACAAACAACAACAAGAGCTCGTTTGCAGCTACTACGGCCGACTACGGCCAACTAATCCCATTTCACTGATTTCACAGTAATCCGTCCGTTAGCCGGCCGTGTAAAACCGTATGCGGCCGACTTCATCGTGTGTAGTCGACGCTTGCAAGTGGTGCATCTCATCTTGGGGCTAGTCTCCCGTGTGCGAGCGTAAGGGACCGTGCTACTAGTCGGACGAATACACTTCCAATGGACGCTCGGGTTTAACGGGGAACGACAGGATGACGGTCGACAAAACTCTATTTTTTATTACGGAATTCCAACGTATATACATTGAAGAATTATTCCCTACAGTATTATGCGCGAACTCCAAAGGTAACGATTCTGTGAGCGTCTCAAGCCGAGCGTGCATGCACGTCTCGCCATTAGAGAACCGGCTCCGTGCTCATGCTCCCTTCGTTATGGCCATGAGATATTTAGGGTTTTGAGTAAACCTGATTCGAAGGAGTATTTCTTGGGTGGTTTTGCTGAAAATGTGAACGAAAGTTTCAATAGTCTCATGTGGAGGTACGCTCCAATTATAACTTCCAGCTGAAGAGAAATTGTAAGCACTGCTTAAAATTTGGCCGCATGTCTATACAATGTAGACCATGCTCCATTAAAGCACGTGGCAGATGGCCTTCATATTAAAATCGCCGATGAAATGCACCGATTCGGTGAAACAGAGGGCAGTGGCCATTGCACTTAGCGACAAAAAGGGCTTTGAGGACGAATATGAGGACTTATCAGGTCAAATAGCAGAAAGCAGCCATCCACTAGCCGGGGCGGTACTTGGTATGAACCAGGAATCGATGATATCCCATTTGTTTCAAGCTTTGCCCCTTTTTTATATGGTAAGTACTTGTCAAACTTTTATCGCGCTTTCTCAAAACTATATTTTTCAATATGGTTGTCATCGTCCACGCAGCAATTTTTATCCGATTTTAACGATTTTTCGTCTCCCTTGAAGCAAACTGAATTCTCTTATTTTCCTGCCAAAAAAGAGGGTTCCAAAAAACAGCCATTTTTTTTCAAATATCCATATTTTTTTAGATACGTTAATTTGATAATTCAAACAACTACAACCGGGATTACAGCTACAAATCCCAGCTAAAAAGCGAACATATGTTTTTCGATAAAAATTTACCAATGAAACTTTAGTGTACGCGTTTTTCTTTGCAGCAAACCCCCTTTGTCCACTACATCCCAGAACGGAGAAAATTTCCTGAATTTGGACAATATTTTCGTCCGTTATCCTGTCGTTCCCCCTTAAACTGTGACTACCGCTGCGCCGCTGTGCCCCTGAGCTGTAGGCTGTGCCGGCGTACACTCCTCCGGCCTGCAGGTACAGAAATAGCGTTCGCCCTCTCCAGCAGTTCTGTTTGTTGCTTCCGCTCACTCGACGCGGCGTCGGAGGAAACTGGAGTCCATCAGCCACCGGTGCAGACAGCCAGCGAGAAACAAGAGTCAGCGGAATGCCAGCAAGCGCGCTCTTCAGCCATGGCGAAAGCTCGTGGCGAAGTGTAACGTTCTGCGTGCCGGATAGTTCGTATTCGCGGATTCCTGGGTCTATGCAGCCGCCCGAGTCTACACTCAACTGCTCCGCCGACAACATCTGCATCTACGTCTATACACAAACTCCGAAAACCACGGTATGGTGTATGGCCGAGGGTTCCTTGTGCCAGCACTACATATTTCCTTTCCTGTTTCATTCGCAAACACAGCGAGGGAGAAACGACTAAGCTCCCGTACAAGCCCTAATTTCTCGCAGCTAGTTTTCGTGATCCTTTGGGGAAATGTACGATGCTGACAGTAGAATCGTTTTGCAATTCGTCTCAAACTCCAAATCTCAAAATTTCGGCAATAGTACCACGTGAAAGAACGTCGTCTTCCATACAGGGATTCCCACACGAGTACACGAAGCATCTCCTTTATAAGAGGGTTGTAACTTAAATAGTGGCAACTACTTATTCACAACCCATACAAAAGTTACATGATTGCACCTGTTACTGTCCGTCAAAGTAGTCACCAACATTGTGTAGAACCCGTTTCCAGCCATGCGGAAGGCTTAGTATACCGTTAGTAGACCCTGTTATGTTGATGGTGCGAATGGATCGGTCAAAAGTTGTGGCGATTATCGTGTACGACTGTGATGGTGTTATCCTAACGCATCACGTTCCTCCACGGCAGACCGTCAATGCACAGTATTACTGTTCGTTTCAGGAGCATCAACTGCGATCAGCTTTGCCAAAGAGGCGGCGCAACTTTCTACGCAACCCAACCATGATTTTGCACGACAACGCGCGAGCGCATACAGCGCAAGCTGTGGCTGCTCGGTTCGGTCGATGGGACTGGGAAGTACTGTACCATCCACCATACTCCCCGAACTTAAGTCCTTGTGACTTTGATTTGATTCCGAAGATGAAGGGACCACTTCATGATATTCGCTTTAGAATTGTTCCAGAGATTCCACAGGCAGTAGACGGCTCCATTCACACCATCAACAGAACAGGCTCTGCCTTCCATATCGCTGCAAAGGGTCCTACACAACCCTAGTGACTACTTTGAAAGATAGTTACAGGTGCAAACATGTAACTCTTTTGTATCGGATGTGAATGAATAGTGGCCACTATTTAATTTCCAACCCTCGTACTTGCCTGTCGATCGCACCTACAGGTAACAAATCAAACACTAGGCCTCTGAATTGCTCCGATGTCGTTCCTTCATCCGAGAAAGCGGTGATTCCAAAATCTAGAACGTGACTCAAGAATGGATCGCACCAACTTTCTACATGCCGTCTCCCTTATGGATGAGCTACATTTTTCCGAAATTCGCCCGATATAACAAAGTCCAACATTCACTTTTTCAACTGCCAACCTGAGGTGCTAATTCCGTTTCATATCACTTTACACCGTTATGCCTAAATACACTGCTGGCCACCGTAAATGCAACACCCTGAAGGAAGCATCCGTATCAAGTGAAAATTACACCATGAGTTTGCAGCGATGAGATATGCAAGTGATTAGAATTTCAGCACGCACATCACGCGCGCCTGTGGCGCCACCTCATAGCGCCATTTAAGGCTTGGCGATTTCGACGAGTGTACGTTCGGCACGTGTGTTTACCTTGTGGTTGTTTCACAAGACGATCAGTTATGCCTCGTAGACAACAGCGAACATCTTTTGATCAAGTATCCGAGTTCGACAGAGGAAGGATAGTGGCTTACCCAGATTGTGGATTATCATACAGAGAAATCGCTAGTCGTGTTGGACGAAACCAAACAACTGAATTCGGATATGTGACAGTTGGATGCAGGAGGGTACGACGGACCGACGTGGTCGATCGCATTCACCTCGGTACACCACTGCACGTGCTGATAGGAAAATTGTGCGCATGGCAGTGACGGATCGCTCAGCGACATCCCGAACCATAGCACAGCACATTGCGTCTGTAACGCATCATCCAGTGTCTGCGCGTACCATTCGACGCCGTTTACAGCAGAGTGGTCTGTCCGCAAGACGTCCATTGCTTCGTCTACCACTGATGCAGAACCACAGACCTCCGTCGCCAATGGTGTGATGACAGACGGATGTGGACGGCAGAATGGAATGACGTTGTCTTTACTGACGAGGCACGCTTCTGACTGCAGCACCACGATGGTCGGATTCGAGTGTGGAGACACCGTGGAGAGAGGATGCTGGACAGCTGCATTATGCACCACCACACTGGTCTTGCACCGGGTATTATGGTATGGGGCGGTATTGGATATTACTCTCGCACGCCTCTAGTACGCATTGCCGGTACTTTAAATAGCCGGCGCTACATATCCGAGGTGCTGGAGCTAGTTGTCCTTCCTTACCTTCAGGGCTCGGCCACAGCCATATTTCAACAGGATAATGTGCGACCACACGTGGCATGCATTGTCCAAAGGTTCTTCGTCAATAACCAGATTGAATTGCTTCCCTGGTCAGCTCGCTCTCCGAATCTTTCGCCGATAGAAAACATGTGGTCCATGGTTGCTCAACGAGTGACCCAGATTACATCCCCAGCTGCCACACCAGATGATCTTTGGCAACGTGTGGAAGCTGCTTGGGCTGCTCTACCCCAGGAATACATCCAACGTCTCTTTGACTCAATGCCGAGACGTGTGGCAGCTGTGATCTCCAACAATGGCGGCTACTCTGGCTACTGATTCTGGCAGGAACCACATGTCACAGACTTCTGTAAACATAATCATTTGATACTTGGTCAACATGTTATCTACAAAATAAATTTTGTTGAGCTACCTCTTGTCTTTCTTGGTGTTGCATTTACGGTGGCCAGCAGTGTATTTAATCGATGTAAATGTGTCAACCTGCACCCTGCTAATAATGTATTCGAAAGTTCCAGTATTCTTTTCCGCATTAACTTACATGTTTCTGCATATCATCACACAAACTAGAAGTTATGTTTAAGTCACTCAACGATGTCATTCAACGACGAGATCTTCCCTTAAAACGGAGCGTCATCAGCGATCAGCCATAAATTGCTGCCCATACTGCCCCTCAGATCATTTATGCACATGGAAAACAAAAGAGTTACTTTCATACTTTCCCAATACACTTCTGACTCTGATGAACACTCGCTGTCGAGGAGAGCATAGTGGGTTCTGTTACTTAAAATGTCTTCGAGCCACTCGTGTATCTGGAAAACTTATGCTTGGACCGTCAACAGCCTGCAATGGGACACCGTGTAAAACGCCTTCTGAAAACCTAGGAATCCGCCAGTTGGCCTTCATCCGCTGTTTGCAGGATATCGTGTGAGAAAAGGGCAAGCCGAAACTCACACTTTCGATGCTTTCCAAATTCGTGGTTGCTTGTAGACAGAAGCTTCTCTGTCTCATGGAAATTTATTATTTTTGAAAGCAGAATGAGTTCAAGAAATTAGCAGCAAACCGATGTTAAGGATACTGGTCTGTAACTGAGTCAGTCAGTTCTTTCACGTTTCTTCTATACGGGAGGCACTTAACTACGGAACGAAATCCTTGATTCTTTCCATTTCAGCTCGACTAAACTTGAAACGCGTCTGGCTGATATTGGCTGACTCGTTTTTTATTTCTAAAGAGTAACCTTGTGTTCCTAAAAGAGTGAAAAATAATAGAAATAACTGTTATCTTCTGGTAGATAGCACCTTCATCCCTCCAACGTACTGTCAATTTGATGTAGCTATAGTTATGACAAGGCGTGAATATCTTTCGGAATTGCACTATTTAACAGTGGGTGTTAGGACACACACGAGATCAGTGGTTCAGTGTAGACAGAGAGGTCACTGACCCAGGACTCGTTCATAGTGGCTACAAACGTCATCTGGATTTCGTAGGCACAGCTGAAAATTTCCGCTGCAGTAGAAAACATTATCACACGATACTCTATGCATAGCGTGTCTGGCACCTCTAGATGTGTGATACGTTCCTGTGAGTTTGTGATTTCTGTGTATACCTGGGCTGCAGACCTTTACCTGCAGCTGAACAATTAATTAGTTACGTAACTTTAATTTTTCGAGCTGATAATATAAAGTTTATGATTACTCATCGTATGTTTATAGAAAGTAGTGGTGGAAACTCTAGCAAATGCTAAAACGAATTTATTTTGCTATGGGATACCGTATATATCACAACATTAAACGAAAAATTTCGCAAGTTACATCTCATTCTGAATTTTTTTTTAAACTGAATAAATTCAATGAACATTGTTTTGATGAAATCCTATCGGTAATTTGTCCATACATGCAACATTCTGTCGTTTTGTGAACTTTGTCCAAAAACCAACTTTATTCGCTATCTTTCCAAATGTTTGTAACTGATCTTATCAAAGGATTCCCTAAGGTGTGTTTTAAAACTTCTGCTTTATTTATCCTTCGAGGTTTGATACACACAGTAGAATCTTACTGTGGTATTGATGTATTCTGTACGATTCTGCCTGGAACGACGCTCCTTTATTTGGTCTGATTACATATCTCCATGCTCGTTTTAATGAACATGTGGTACACCATTACATTGTTAACGTGCACCTTTAAGAGCGTGACTGGTCAAAGATTCTTAATATTTGATCTCACTTTGAATTTTAACATTGGTGAATGTTGCCTGGTGCAAAAGCTTCCGGTATATTGAATGCGTCTCACATGTTACTTGCGATGATTAACAAAATATCACTTAAATTACTCCCTCATAAGACCCTGATGATGATGGCTTGCTCCCTCGAAAAGCGTCAATTTTAGTACTTTTGCATTGTGGAAGGTAGTTGAGTCTACGTCTTAACAATGATTTTAAAAATTAAAATTATGACCATTGGTTTTGAAAGACATTTAGATGCACAAATATTTACAAAGACCACTGTGCTTGGGCATTCACCACTTGTAACCACATACCGTCGGACACTCCAAAACGTTGTCCATTACATTCACATCGGGTTGATGATAGAAATGTGTTATCAGCTCCACGTGATGTCCAGCTAAGAGCTCATTTTGGTTGCTGCTTTTGCATCTTTTAGCATAAAAGTCATATGTTGTAGATATACATCTGAATCTGTAATCCGCAAGCCACCTTACGGTAAGTAACGAAGATACTTCAGGTACCGTAACTTTTTTTCTCCTCTTTCCTGATATATTCAAGAGTCTCTCAAGGGAAGAACAACTGCCACTCATACCTCCTTACGGCTTCAAATGGTCATTAGCGAGACGTATGTGGGAGGAAGTAATCTGTTGTCGGGCTCTTCTTGGAAGGTATACTCTGAATTTCAACATAAAACCTCTCCGTGATAAACAGTCCCTCTCTTGTACTGTCACCCATTGCAGTTTGTTGAACATATCCGTGACGCTCATGCACTGTCTAAACGACCCGACGACGAAATGCGTCACTCTACGTTACACATTCTCTATTTCTTCTATTAAACCAACCTGGTAAAGGTCCCAGACGGGTGAACAGTTCCCAAGAAACTATCGGTCAAGTGTTTTATTAGCCACTTCTTTTGAGGATGAATTGCATTGCTTCAAGAGTCTCTCACTGAATCGCAGCCTGGCATTAGATTTTCCTGGAGTTTGTATTAAATGGTCATTCTAAATTAGATAGTTCCGCGTTCAGGAAGGTTGTTCCTAAGTACTGTACGCCAGTTACTGTTTTCAGTTATCTGTCACCAATAGCGCAATCGAACAGTAGTTGTCCTATTCGCCTGCTTATGCAACTTTATTTTCAGTCATGTATCTTCTGACTGGCTTGATGCGGACCGCCACGAATTCTTCTGCTTTGGAACTACGTTACATTTATTTAGGTTTGGTATCAGCTGCCGAACTCTGCACAGAACACGTACCACTAACAGTTATTCCTGCTTTTCACTACAGTCTTCTGACGATGAAACTTTGCCATAGGCAACACATCGACCGTGCATAACCTCACGCAGCATACAACATCACCTGCTGGATCATTAATATACTCTGCCCGATAAAAAAATGAAATATCCAGAAGACATGGTTGGATGTCTATGAAACTTAATACACGTACACACCTTCGAAGGATTTATAAATGAGTACATCTACATCTACATCTACATCCATACTCCGCAAGCCACCCGACGGTGTGTGGCAGAGGGTACCTTGAGTACCTCTATCGGTTCTCCCTTCTATTCCAGTCTCGTATTGTTCGTGGAAAGAAGGATTTCGGTATGCCTCTGTGTGGGCTCTAGTCTCTCTGATTTTATCCTCATGGTCTCTTCGCGAGATATACGTAGGAGGGAGCAATATACTGCTTGACTCTTCGGTGAAGGTATGTTCTCGAAACTTCAACAAAAGCCCGTACCGAGCTACTGAGCGTCTCTCCTGCAGAGTCTTCCACTGGAGTTTATCTATCATCTCCGTAACGCTTTCGCGATTACTAAATGATCCTGTAACGAAGCGCGCTGCTCTCCGTTGGATCTTCTCTATCTCTTCTATCAACCCTATCTGGTACGGATCCCACACTGCTGAGCAGTATTCAAGCAGTGGGCGAACAAGCGTACTGTAATCTATTTCCTTTGTTTTCGGATTGCTTTTCCTTAGGATTCTTCCAATGAATCTCAGCCTGGCATCTGCTTTACCGACGATCAACATTATATGATCATTCCATTTTAAATCACTCCTAATGCGTACCCCCAGATAATTTATGGTATTTACTGCTTCCAGTTGCTGACCTGCTATTTTGTAGCTAAATGATAAAGGATCTATCTTTCTGTGTATTCACAGCACATTGCACTTGTCTACATTGAGATTCAATTGCCATTCCCTGCACCATGCGTCAATTCGCTGCAGATCCTCCTGCATTTCAGTACAATTTTCCAGTGTTGCAACCTATTGATACACCACAGCATCATCTGCAAAAAGCCTCAGTGAACTTCCGATGTCATCCACCAGGTCATTTATGTATATTGTGAAAGCAACGGTCCTATGACACTCCCCTGCGGCACACCTGAAATCACCCTTACTTCGGAAGACTTCTCTCCATTGAGAATGACATGCTGCGTCCTGTTATCTAGGAACTCTTCAATCCAATCACACAATTGGTCTGATAGTCCATATGCTCTTACTTTGTTCATTAAACGACTGTGGGGAACTGTATCGAACGCCTTGCGGAAGTCAAGAAACAGGGCATCTACCTGTGAAACCGTGTCTATGGCCCTCTGAGTACAGTCGCAATGCTTTGTGTTAGGTAGAACAGCCATCAGAGGGAATCAGTGTTGTTCGCATTTAGTGTTGTCTGAAGCCCTTGTTGGGGCGTGAAGGTGTTCAGATGATCAGTAACAACTGAAAGGATGCCGCGAGCTCATCCTACTTTAACTTCAGTTCTGGCTAAAATATTTCTCATTAAGAGAAATTCATCGTAGTATGCGAGTGATGTAGTTTATGAAGAGGACTAGTTAGCTTTGGAACGTCTCATCTCCTCCACCAATAGAGTCTATTACGGGATATAGGTTGCAGGATTTCCTGGATTTCGGACGTGATTAACACTTGGATTTTAAAATAATATTTTCCAATATACTGATTAAATTGTTCGTCAGCATTTACAACGATGTTCATACATGAAACTAACTTCTACCAACCTGACTAACAAAACAGCAACTCTTATAGACCTTGCGTCATTAAATTGGCCAAACTGCGACTGACTGCAAGTACTTTGCGCCGATCAATATATACCCTGTCTTAACGATGTATGTTCTTTGACCGATTGTGAAAAACAATTACTTTTACTCATTGATAATGAAAAGTTAATGATTTGCAACAAACTCTTAGTACGATCTTATAGACACTAAAATGAGGATTCATTCTACATACTTTTCTAAATACTGTTCTTTTGACTTTTGTGTGGAAATTTGGTTACGAAATTACAATAACAATACCTAGCGTAAAATCATTAATTACATCTTGATTTCAGGTTGGATTTTATTCCTAACGTTAACTGAGGTACAATGAAAAATGCCAAAAATGAATTTCAGGTTAAAGTTCTGTGTGATGATTTCGTAGTATCAAAATGATTGAAAACCAATAGTGCTTACATCAGAATGTTCAAGGATCGTAAACGAAAAAGTTAATTACAACTGTTATAATGGATTTTTCGTTATTCACATAAAGTGCACAATTCACATTAAATACAAGTTAATTGTTGGTTTAATTACAACATAGACAATTCTTTCAAAAAAATGGTTCAAATGGCTCTGAGCAATATGGGACTTAACTGCTGAGGTCATCAGTCCCCTAGAACTTAGAACTACTTAAACCTAACTAACCTAAGGACATCACACACATCCATGCTCGAGGCAGGATTCCAACCTGCGACCATAGCGGTCGCGCGGTTCCAGACTGAAGCACTTAGAACCGCTCGGCCTCACCGGCCGGCTTTACACAATTTGTGGTGTCACCGCTAGACACCACACTTGCTAGGTGGTAACTTAAATCGGCCGCGGTCCTGTAGTACATGTCGGACCCGCGTGTCGCCACTGTGTATTCGCAAACGTAGCGCCACCACAGGGCAGGTCACAAGACACGGACATGACCTCGCCCCAGTTGTACGGACGACATAGCTTGCGACAAGACCTACCAAGTATTCCTCTCATTTGCCGAGAGACAGATTAAATAGCCTTCAGCTAGTCCATCGCTACTACCTAGCAAGGCGCCATGTGTATCATTGCTAATTGCTTACTACTATGCAAGAGATGTATTTCAACAAGAACAAGACTACATTAAAGTTAAGTATATTAAAATCTCTCTTCTTTTCTTTATAGTTTTCATCCAGTCTCCTGTTTCAGAATTTACGCCCGTCTGCGTTAGTTTCGCGTGCACCTAGCCACTCATTGTGTCGAGACCTTAGGGAATCGACACAACAATATTTTGGCGACGAGGAGTGGTGCCGCGCCCACGTTGCAGTCTTTGTGTTATACTTGCTCTAATTTGCTTGTGTCATGGCTTCGCCGCATTCTCCAGATGTACTGTCCGAATTTTTTCGCTTGCAGAATCAGCAGACGCAGGCGTTATTGGAAGCCCTTGGACAGCTCGTCCAGGGTCAACGTGCGCTGCAAACCGATGCGGCGGCAGCCGCTTCTTCGCTACCGCAGCCACACAACGCTGTCGCACCGCCATTTAGGCCCTTCGAGGCCACAACCGAAAGCTGGACTGAGTGGGCCGATCAGTTCAACTTCCACCTCACTGCTTATGGAATTCAAGGTAAAGAGCGGCAGCCGTTTTTGCTTTCTTGTGTCGGTGTGTCTACCTACCGGGTGATAGTGAAATTGTTTCCCCGACGCGACGTAGCAACTCTGACCTACGAGGAAATTTTGTCGGCTTTAGATGCCTATTTCAAAGAAACAGTTAATGTTGTTGCAAAACGGTATACGTTTTTTCGTACAAAACGTACCGCCGGTCAGACTAATAGGGAGTGGGTAGCAACTTTGCAAGGACTTACTAGAGACTGTGCGTTTGCCTGTGAATGTGGCCTCCCATATTCAGATACTATGGTGCGTGATGCAATTGCACAGAACGTTTCTGATGTTCGCATAAGGGAACAGATTTTGAAGCTAGTTAATCCCTCCCTGCAACAAGTGATAGACATATTGGACAGGCAAGACACACTTGACTTTGCTCAGGAATCATTTGAAACTTCGCCAGCAGTGTGTCACATTAATCGGCCCGCCGGGCCCGCTGCACGGGACGCTAAGCGGCCCTCGCGCCCGACTTCGCAGCGGCCGCCTAGCTTGCAACCACGTGCGCCGCGTAAGCAAGCAAATGCAGTGAAATCTTGCCCGCGGTGTGCAACTAGACATTCGCGTGAAAATTGCCCGTCACGCCAAGCTATTTGCTTTTACTGTCACAAGAAAGGACATGTACAAAGTGTTTGCCAGAAAAAGTTAAGATCAGACAATCACACAAATTCCAGGCCTTTTGCTTCGCGCCGGAATCGAACCCAGGACAATCAGGCTCGTGGACCTTCGCCCATGGACATTCATGTGGTTCATTCCCACCCGTCCAGTGCCACTTTAGCTAACAGTGACTGTGTTCGTCCCACCCAAAAAGTGCGTCGACGTCGCCGGCAATCCCGTAAAGTTGCAAGTGCTTCTGGACCTGTATCAGTTCAAATTGCACGAGACAGTCGCTCTTGTCGTCAACAAGACAATAAACTTTTTGTGGACTTAAACTTTGCAGGAAAAGTGATACCATTCCAGCTCGATACCGGAGCTGCAGTTTCATTGCTCAATCACGACACGTACACACAACTGGGCGCCCCGCCGTTGCGTGCCGCAAATGTTACGTTAACTAGTTACTCAGGACAGCCTATACCTGTGTTAGGACAGTGCAGCCTTATTGCAACATACAGGGGACAGACAAAACTTGTGTCATTTTATGTTCTTCGTTCCTCTAGTGCAGTGAACTTGTTTGGCTTAGATTTGTTTCAATTGTTTAATATGTCTATTGTAAATCAGGTCCTATCAGTGAATCAGACTGTGCCTTCCGCCAGTGTTTCTAGTCTTTGTGAAGAATTTGCA
The DNA here is from genome assembly GCF_023898315.1 of Schistocerca nitens. Classification (NCBI taxonomy): domain Eukaryota; kingdom Metazoa; phylum Arthropoda; class Insecta; order Orthoptera; family Acrididae; genus Schistocerca; species Schistocerca nitens. Next base: position 429,800,229 of record NC_064622.1, read on the forward strand.
GACATTTTTGCACCGGGCCTTGGTTGCGCTAAGAACTATGAAGCGCATTTGCAACTGCAAGATAACGCGCAACCAAAATTTTTCAGAGCGCGCAATGTTCCCCACGCATTGCGTGATGCGGTCGCAAGAACATTGCACGATTTAGAATATCAAGGTGTAATTGAACGAGTGCAGGCTTCTCTCTGGGCCTCGCCCTTAGTAATTTTGCCCAAACCTTCCGGAAAATTGAGACTTTGCGTGGACTTCAAGGCAACTGTGAATCCACAACTTGTGACTGCTACTTTTCCTTTGCCCCGCCCGGAAGATCTTTTTGACAAACTGTGCCCGGGAAAATATTTTTCAAAATTGGACCTAGCAGATGCGTACTTGCAAATACCTGTGGACGAAGAATCCCAGCGCGTCTTAGTGGTCAACACGCATCTTGGCTTGTATCGCTTCAAAAGACTGCCATTCGGGTGTGCATCCGCCCCTGCTTTATTTCAGCAATATTTACAAACTATTTGTGCGTCGGTCCCTACTGCTGCGAACTATCTGGACGATATTGTGATCTCAGGAAAGACAGAAGCCGAACATTTGCAAAATCTCCGAACGTTATTTCAGGTATTGCGACAAAATGGTCTTCGCTTGAGGAAGGACAAATGTGTGTTCTTTGCTCGGGACTTACCGTACCTGGGCCATGTCCTTAACGCCCAAGGTATACATCCGAGTCCAGAGCACCTTCGTGCCATTCAGGACTTGCCGTCACCGCAGAACTTAAAACAGCTACAGAGTGTGCTGGGTAAGGTAAATTATTATCATCGGTTTGTGCGCAATGCTTCTTCTATTTCAGCTCCGCTTCATCGCTTACGCCGTAAAGGTGTTCCGTTCGTCTGGACGACGGAATGCGAACGCGCCTTTCGCCAGTTGACATCGGCGTTACTTTCCAATACTTGCCTTACGCCATTCGATCCCCGAAAACCCCTTTTGTTGATGGTTGATGCATCGGATTTCGGGATCGGTGCGGTGCTTGCGCACAAAGATGGTTCGCATGATCGCCCTATTGCCTTTGCGTCAAAATTGCTCTCATCTGCGCAAAGAAATTGTTCACAAATAGAGAAGGCAGCTTTGGCTCTTGTGTTTGGTGTAACAAAGTTTCACGATTTCTTGTATGGTCGTCACTTTACCATCATCACGGACCACAAGCCTTTGACATCGCTTTTTCATCCGAACAAGCCTGTACCTCCACGTACAGCGCAGAAATTCATTCGCTGGTCACTTTTTCTCTCGCAGTACCGCTACGATATCTTGTATCGGTCCACTGCTAAGCACGGCAACGCTGATGCGTTGTCCCGTTTGCCTGTTGCTGAGGATCAAGCATTCGATTCTTCCGAACTTGCTTGCATGTTCCTTGATTCGGCAGCCGATGACGTGGTCGCATCGTTTCCGATTGATTTTCGTCGTGTAGCTACTGCCACAGCTGCTGACCCTGTCCTTGCTCCCGTTTTGCGTTTTGTTGCTACGCAATGGCCCTTGTCAAAGTCACGGATCGAGGATCCTTTGGTTCGCCGATTTTTTGCTCACAAGGAGAGACTTTTTGTACGACGTGGTGTTTTGTTGTTGCGTTCTGATAATGATCAATCCCGAGTCGTCGTCCCACGTTCGTTACAGTCCTCTGTCTTACGGCTTCTTCACCAAGGACATTGGGGTATAGTGCGAACGAAACAACTTGCTCGACAGCACTGTACTTGGTTCGGAATCGATGCTGCGATTACAAATATGTGCTCCTCTTGCGTGGCGTGTGCCGAACTACAATCCGCACCGCCGCGGAAATTCTTTGCATGGCCGAAAGCCACTTCCCCTTGGCAACGCTTGCACATCGATTTTGCTGGTCCATTCTGGAATGCTCGATGGTTGGTTGTGGTCGATGCTTTCAGTAATTTTCCTTTTGTTGTCCGGATGTCTTCCACGACGTCTTCTGCCACAATCCAAGCCTTGTCTGCTATCTTTTGCATTGAAGGTCTTCCGCAGACTCTTGTTTCCGACAATGGCCCACAATTCATGTCCGCAGAATTTCAGTCATTCTGCACGGCCAATGGTATTCAACATCTGACATCCGCGCCGTTTTCGCCTCAGTCAAACGGTGCCGCGGAACGATTGGTCCGGACTTTCAAGTCGCAGATGTTGAAGTTGAAAGAGTCGCATTCTCGGGAGGACGCTTTGTTGCTCTTTTTGTCCTCATATCGCTCTCAGCCCCGCGATGGTCGCTCGCCGGCTGAGTTGCTCCATGGTCGTCCTCATCGAACTCTGATGTCTTTGCTGCATCCGCCACATCAGGTTCCTGTGCAGCGGCAGTCTCCTGCTTTTGCTCCTGGCGACGTTGTCTATTATCGCAACTATCGCGGTTCACAGCGTTGGCTCGCAGGGCGCATTCTTCGCTGCCTCGGCCGCGCGATGTATTTGGTTTTGGGGGCCTCTGGTGAGGTGCGTCGGCATCTCAATCAGCTGCGCCTCTGTCGTCGCCTGGGTTCTGCCGCTCCCCGTCTGCTTTCAGCGACGGAGCCGTCCGGTCAGCGCCTTGGGGACCCATCTACTGGCTCGCCTCATCCCCAGGTGTTACCGCCGATGCCTTCCATTTTGCCTCATGGCGTCGCGCCGCCGCAGCCGCCGCCGGCGCCGCCAGCAGCGGACGCTTCGCTGCAGCCGCCTCGCGCCTCCCTGGGTCACGCGCCGCCGCTTGCTTCCCGTGACCGGCCGTCCTCCGCCATGGACCTCTTGCCCGCTCCGGACCAGATGTCGTCTTCGCCCGTCGGGTGCTCCGACCACATGGAGGTCGACCCCGCGGCTCCTCTTATATCATTACGTGCGCAAACACCTCATGTTGACGTGCACCCTGGACTAGGTTTGCAGGCGTTTCCTAGCTCCCCTCGGACCGAATGGCCGGGTGCGGGTGGCACAGCCTCGCCTGTTGTTAGGCTCCCCACCTCATCGCATACGTCAACATGGGGTCCTCCCCACGGCGGGCGGAAGCCTTATCTCACGACCGTTCGCCGATTTGCGGGGGAGGAATGTGGTGTCACCGCTAGACACCACACTTGCTAGGTGGTAACTTAAATCGGCCGCGGTCCTGTAGTACATGTCGGACCCGCGTGTCGCCACTGTGTATTCGCAAACGTAGCGCCACCACAGGGCAGGTCACAAGACACGGACATGACCTCGCCCCAGTTGTACGGACGACATAGCTTGCGACAAGACCTACCAAGTATTCCTCTCATTTGCCGAGAGACAGATTAAATAGCCTTCAGCTAGTCCATCGCTACTACCTAGCAAGGCGCCATGTGTATCATTGCTAATTGCTTACTACTATGCAAGAGATGTATTTCAACAAGAACAAGACTACATTAAAGTTAAGTATATTAAAATCTCTCTTCTTTTCTTTATAGTTTTCATCCAGTCTCCTGTTTCAGAATTTACGCCCGTCTGCGTTAGTTTCGCGTGCACCTAGCCACTCATTGTGTCGAGACCTTAGGGAATCGACACAACACAATTCTCCTAACATTTGTATGGGAATGTAACACTTCAAGCACGAGAATTAAAACTATAAATTTTGCTACAATTTACGACAGTATGGTAATTCACAACATCAAGTTCTCTAACTATTGATAACATTCTGTTGATAACAGCTAAATTAACGTAAAATAATGTTAATGGTGTTCATTCGGTATAGAAGTGAACCGTAAATTAATTTGCTGATAGAAGTTAAGAAAAACCAAACACTCTAACTTTTGTCCATTGCGTATTGTGGATCTGGTAATATACAGTCTGCTAAGTTTTAGAGGTATCGAAGCATTCATAAATTACCTTGTAATTAGTGCTATTATGGACTGAATTATCAGCACCTTACACGCTTTCAAAGGGTCCCTCCTATAGACCACTGTTTGGAGAGCTGGTGGACTATGTTATTTCCAGATTTGAGGGACATTCGGACGTGGCAGTGCCGGATGTCGGACTCCATGGGAACGGACGGACAGCCGCACTCATCGCCAAGGTTTTGGTCTTCCACATACGAGCGCCTGCAGGTACGATCGCCATATCGTGCACCACTCATATCGTACCCCTTCAGGTCGTGTATATTATCGTGGTGGCTGGACCTCGGAATTTGTCCCCTACCGGCCTTGCATCCTGCAACCTGCCGCTGATTGCTACTATAAAAAAAAAAAAAAGTCGGCAGCACGGGCGATGCATTTCTTTTTAATTTATTGTTCCGTTTCCGTATGCAAGAGGTATAAGAAATGCAGTAATTGTTTTTTGCCATAAAGCAGACAAAGACTCTCTTCTTTTCAATTAAAGAACAAGTCTAAAAAGAGAAAAAACAAAAATAGCTATAACAGTAAAAATGACGGTAGAGCACTTGCCCCCATTGCCCACAGAATTCAAAGGACCTTAGTTCATGTCTCGGTTTGGCACAGAGTTTTAATGTGCCAGGAAGTTTCATATCAGAGCACACTCAGCTGCAGAGTGAAAATTTACTTCTGGACATGAGACAACATTCTTGATCCCGCAGTCGTACACTCGTACATGAGGAAATGAAAAATCCTGACTCATCTAAGAATCGTCAGGTGAATTTTCTCTGGTGTTTCGACAGATATTTGCAGTTTCGTTTTTGCGATGTGTAGCTGTAGCCAACAAGAACAAATATTGTTCATTCTGTTTCTCATGCGCGGCCGTTTTTGAAGCCCGTTACGAGCATAAAGATTATTAAAGTAGAATTGGACGTGCTCAAGATTAGTCTAGTTCGAATTTACTTTTATCCGTGTGTATTAACAGGAATAGTAAAACACGAAGAATACTCAGCACCCAAGCAGCGACTGAACAGCGGCTTTGCGTGGCTGTAGCCTTCAGAGCGGCACGGCGCGGTGCCGTTGCCGCTGGGGCACTGGCTACTCTTCCTACTTTGTTGTTCCTTTTAACATACAGCGATATAACGAATAACACACTAGATTAATTTGGGATATCTCTACCGACACTTTCCAACAACACCGGGCGTCGCATAAAAGACGTGATGAGCAGAATTTGTCTGAACTCTCTCTACTTGAACGTTGAAAAAACGAAAATTGCAAGTACACTACTAGCCGTTAAAATTGCTACACCACGAAGATGACGTGCTACAGACGCGAAATTTAACTGATAGGAAGAAGATGCTGTGATATGCAAATTATTAGCTTTTCAGAGCATTCACACAAGGTTGGCGCGGTGGCGATACCTACAACGAGCTGACATGAGGAAAGTTTCCAACCGATTTCTCAAACACAAACAGCAGTTGACCGGCCTTGCCTGGTGAAACGTTGTTGTGATGCCTCGTGTAAGGAGGAGAAATGCCTACCATCACGTTTCCGACTTTGATAAAGGTCAGTTTGTAGCCTATCGCGATTGCAGTTTATTGTGTCGCGACATTGCTGCTTGCTTGGTCGAGAGCCAATGACTGTTTGCAGAATATGGAATCGGTAGGTTCAGGAGGGTAATACGGAACGCCGTGCTGGATCCCAACGGCCTCGTATCACTAGCAGTCGATATGACAGGCATCTTATCCGCATGGCTGTATCGGATCGTGCAGCCACGTCTCGATCCCTGAGTCAACACTTGGGGACGTTTGCAAGACAACAACCATCTGCACGAACAGTTCGACGACATTTGCAGCAGCACGGACTATCAGCTCGGAGACCATGGCTGCGGTTACCCTTGACGCTCCATCACAGACAGGATCGCCTGCGATGGTGTACTCAACGACGAACGTGGGTGCACGAATGGAAAAACATCATGTTTTTGGATGAATCCAGGTTCTCAAAATATCCACGGGTGTGCTGCCGGTCTATAGTGTCCAACGGGCACAATATTTCGGCGATCATACATGTCGCCATCATCAGGTGAACTGACGGACTGAGCTCCTGTGAACGTTCCGGCACGGAGATCCGTACGCTAAGGCTGCTCAGAGGGAACTGAGCAGCCTTAGCGTACGGATCTCCGTGCCGGAACGTTCACAGGAGCTCAGTCCGTCAGTTCACCTGATGATGGCGACATGTATGATCGCCGAAATATTGTGCCCGTTGGACACTATAGACCGGCAGCACACCCGTGGATATTTTGATTATCAAATACGCCGGGAGAAACTCAAGAATCACAATCCAGGTTCTGTTTACAGCATCATGATGGGTCACATCAGTGTTTGGTGACATTGCGATGAACGCACATTGGAAGCGTGTATTCGTCATCGCCATACTGACGTATCACTTGGCGTGGCGGTATGGGGTGCCAATGGTCACACGTTTCGGTCACTTCTTGTTCGCATTGACGGCACTTTGGACAGTGGACTTTATATTTCACATGTGTTACGACCTGTGGCTCTACCCCTCATTCGATCCCTGCGAAACCCTACATTTCAGCAGGATAATGCCCGACCGCATGGTGCAGGTCCTGTAGGGGCCTTTCTGGATACAGATAATGTTCGCTTACTGCCCTGGCCATCATATTCTCCAGATCTATCACCAACTGAAAACGACTGGTCAATGGTGGCCGAGCAACTGGCTCGTCACAATACGCCAGTCACTACTCTTGATGAACTGTGGTATCGTGTTGAAAGCTGGATGGGCAGCTGTAAGTGTACACGCCATCCAAGCTCTGTTTGACACAATGCCCAGGCGTATCAAGGCCGTTATTACGGCCAGAGGTTGTTGTTCTGGGTACTGATTTCTCAGGATCTATGCACCCAAATTGCGTGAGAATGTAATCACATGTGGCTGGCAGGGTTGGCCGAGCGGTTCTAGGCGCTACAGTCTGGAACCGCGCGACCGCTAGTGTCGCATGTTCGAATCATGCCTCGGGCATGGATGTGTGTGATGTCCTTAGGTTTGTTAGGTTTAAGTAGTTCTAAGTTGTAGGGAACTGATGACCTCAGCAATTAAGTCCCATAGTCTTCAGAGCCATTTTTTTGGTATCGCATGTCGGTTATAGTATAATATATTTGTCCCATGAATACCCGTTTATCATCTGCGTTTATTGTTGGTGTAGCAATTTTAATGGCCTGTAGTGTGTATGCCGAAACACCGAGAGAATGTTCCTGTCGATTCTTAGGAGGGACGCCGTATACGAACATTAGATTTTGTATGTTCCAACGGCTTAAACACTGGAAAATATCTACAGAAATGGCTTCACGTTTCTTTCGCTAAGGACTTCTACTCCGCTCCTTATTTAGATTCACTCAGAGCTTCCGTGAGTTTAAAGGTCAGGCGGGTCTGCCGTTTACAAAGCTTTATTTGCATCACACAGCAGTTCGGCGAGCAACCAGAATGATGTTCCGTCTCTGCTCCGGGTTCGTACGCTCTGGACACCTGGCTAAGTGGCTTACAAGTCAACCCGTGTCCAACTGCACTCGTAGCCGCCCGTATGTGGTGGCTTCCTGTGGCCGTCACATGTACCACATATATCTTTCATCGCAAATGTCGTTCGCGCGTCGTAGTTACTGGTGAGCTGCTTGTATGTAGACAGAGATTCATAGAGCAGTAGTACAATTAACCTTCCTGTCAAGATTGTAGCTCTGCAGTAGCAGACATACATGAAGCAAATACTGCGCTAAACTTTGAAAACTGCCCATTACAATGTCAAGTTTCAAGCTACTCGTACTTGCGCCAATTCTGAATCGTACACATGTTGAAACGATGCTCTTTATCAGGTGATGAACACTACTGGATATTAAAATTGCTACACCAAGAATAAATGCAGATGATAAATGGGTATTCATTGGACAAATATATTATACTAGAATTGACATGTGATTACATTTTCACGCAATTGGGATGCATAGACCCTGAAAAATCAGTACCCAGAACAACCATCTCTGGCCGTAATAACGGCATGGATATGCCTGAGCATTGAGTCAAACAGAGCTTGGATGGCGTGTACAGGTACAGATGCCCATGCAGCTTCAACACGATACCACAGTTCATCAAGGGTATGACTTACTGTGACGAGCCAGTTGCTCGGCCACGTTTTCAGTTCGTGAGAGATCTGGAGAATGTGCTGGCCAGGGCAGCAGTCGAACATTTTCTGTATCCAAAAAGGCCCGTACATGATCTGCAATATGCGGTCGTGCATTATCCTGCTTAAATGTAGGGTTTCGCAGGGATCGAATGAAGGGTAGACCCACGAGTCGTAACACATCTAAAATGTAACGTCCACTGTTCAAAGTGCCGTCAATGTGAACAAGAGGTGACCGAGACGTGGCATCCCTAACCATCACGCCGGGTGACACGCCAGTATGGCGATTTTTTTTTTTTTTTTTTTATTTTGGTTTTAGGGCGCAAAACTGCTATGGTCATTAGCGCCCGGTCCGCGACTGGGGAAAGAATAAAAACTGAAAATGGAAAACAGCAAAAATGGGAACAAAACTCAAAAAATTGGACACGAAAAGCAGAAACAAGGCTTAAAAGTCCACTACAGAGAGGGGTTGATGGTCCCCGATAAAACTTCAAATGACTGACGTCATTTCACTGTCACTAATAAACTGGAGAACGCGGTCGGCTGAGCGCGTGTCATCTGCTAAAATCGACGATAGATCAGGCGATAGCTGTAGACGGGAGCGTAACGGATTAAAATAGGGGCATTCAATTAAAAGGTGTCTTACCGTCCACAGCTGAGAGCAGTGGGGACAGAGTGGGGGAGGATCGCCGCTTAAAAGATGCCGATGGCTAAAACGACAGTGCCCTATCCGGAGTCTAGCTAAAAGTACCTCCTCCCGACGACGCGTTCGGGAGGAAGAGGTCCAAGCGCAAGGAAGGGCTTTCACTTCCCGCAATTTATTGCGGGAAAGTGTTGACCAATGCGCATGCCATAATTGAGCAACTTTGCGACATAAACCGCTCCGTAGATCGGTGAAGGGAAGCGACTGAATAGCTGGCCGAGGAAGAGAAACTGCAGCCTTGGCTGCTATATCAGCCGCCTCATTCCCACAGATACCAGCGTGTCCCGGGAGCCAGAGGAACGCCACCGAGACGCCCCCCAGGTGGAGCAAGCGCAGACAGTCCTGAATCCGGTGGACCAGAGGGTGCACAGGGTAAAGAGCTTGGAGACTGAGGAGAGAGCTGAGAGAATCTGAGCAGATTACGTACTGTATCCGCTGATGGCGGCGGATGTAGTGGACAGCCTGGAGAACAGCGAAAAGCTCCGCAGTATAAACAGAACACTGGTCGGGAAGCCGAAAGTGATTTGGGGCGTCGCCAACAATATAGGCACCCCCTACACCCAACGATGTTTTCGAGCCGTCGGTGTAAATAAAGGTGGCGTCTGTCATTTGTGCACATAGAGCAGCAAATGCCCGACGATAAACAAGTGAAGGCGTACCATCCTTGGGAAATTGACAAAGATCACGGAGCAGACAGATCCGGGGACGAAGCCAAGGCGGTGCTGTACCCCAAGTTGTCAAGAAGGTTTTAGGAAAGCGGAAGGAAAGAGAATGGAGCAGTTGACGGAAGCGGACTCCCGGGGGTAGTAGGGAGGAGGAGCGGCCTGCATACCCTACATCAAAGGAGGCGTCGAAAAAAGGGTCGTGGGCTGGATTAGCAGGCATGGAAGACAGATGGCTAGCATAACGGCTCAGAAGGACCGCTCGCCGATTGGACAGCGGAGGCTCAGCAGTCTCAGCATAAAGGCTTTCCACAGGGCTAGTGTAAAAAGCGCCAGACGCTAAACGTAATCCACGGTGGTGGATAGAGTCGAGACGCCGAAGAATAGACGGCCGAGCAGAGGAGTAGACGATGCTTCCATAGTCCAATTTCGAGCGCACTAAGGCGCGATAGAGGCGGAGAAGGACCACTCGGTCCGCTCCCCAGGAGGTACCATTCAGGACACGGAGGGTGTTGAGCGTTCGCAGACAGCGAGCCGAAAGATAGGAAACGTGGGAGGACCAGCACAGTTTTCTGTCAAACATAAGACCCAAGAATTTAGTGACGTCTGAAAACGGAAGGTTGACAGGACCTAGATGTAAGGAGGGCGGAAGAAACTCCTTACGTCGCCAAAAATTAATACAAACGGTCTTACTGGGAGAAAAACGGAAGCCGGTTTCGAGGCTCCAAGAGTGGAGGCGATCGAGACATCCTTGAAGACGTCGTTCAACAAGGCTGGTCCGTTGAGAGCTGTAGTAGATCGCAAAATCGTCCACAAAGAGGGAGCCCGAGACGTCAGGAAGGAGACAATCCATAATTGGATTTATAGCGATGGCAAACAGTACAACACTCAGCACGGAGCCCTGGGGTACCCCGTTTTCTTGAGAGAAAGTACGGGAGAGAGTAGTGTTCACCCGCACCCTAAATGTTCGCTCTGCCATAAATTCGCGAAGAAAAAGGGGCAGCCGGCCTCGAAAGCCCCAAGAGAACAGTGTGCGGAGGATGCCTGTCCTCCAACAGGTATCGTATGCTCTCTCCAGATCAAAAAATATTGCGACTGTTTGGCGTTGCCGGAGAAAATTGTTCATGATATAAGTGGAGAGAGCAACAAGATGGTCAACTGCAGAGCGATGCTTTCGGAATCCGCATTGGGCAGGTGTTAAAAGACTGCGGGATTCCAGCCACCACGCTAAACGGTAATTCACCATACGCTCCAAAATCTTACAGACACTACTCGTGAGAGAAATGGGGCGATAACTAGAGGGGAGATGTTTGTCCTTTCCAGGTTTCGGAATGGGAACGACGATAGCTTCCCGCCATCGTCTGGGAAAGGTACTGTCGGTCCAAATTCGATTATAAAGGCGAAGGAGGTAACGCAGACTATGGGTTGATAAATGCAGCAACATTTGGACATGGATACCATCCGATCCAGGGGCGGAGGAGCGAGAAGAAGAGAGGGCATGTTGGAGTTCCCGCATGGAGAAAACAGTATTGTAGCTTTCGCGATTTTGAGAGGAGAAAGCAAGAGGTCGCACTTCCGCTGCACGTTTCTTCGGGAGAAACGCTGGCGGGTAATTTGAAGAGCTCGAAATCTCAGCAAAGTGCTGACCCAATGAGTTAGAAATTGCGACGGGGTCCACTAAGGTATCATGCGCGACAGTGAGCCCAGAGACCGGGGAGAAACTAGGCGCGCCTGAGAACCGTCGAAGCCGACTCCAAACTTCCGAGGAGGGAGTGAAGGTGTTAAAGGAGCTAATAAAGAATTGCCAGCTTGCCTTCTTGCTATCGCGGATGACGCGACGGCATCGCGCACGGAGTTGCTTATAGCGGATACAGTTTGCTAAAGTAGGATGGTGACGGAAAATGCGAAGAGCACGTCGCCGCTCACGGATTGCGTCACGGCATGCCTCGTTCCACCAAGGAACTGGGGGGCGCCGGGGCAATTCGGAGGTGCGTGGAATGGAACGTTCCGCAGCTGTAAGAATAACGTCGGTAATATGTGTGACCTCATCGTCGACGCTGGGAAAGCGACGGTCATCGAATGTCGCTAGAGACGAAAAAAGTGTCCAATCGGCTTGGGCAAACTTCCAGCGTCGCGGGCGCGTATATGGCAGTTGAGGCTGCAGCCTAAGGACACATGGAAAGTGGTCACTCGAGTGTGTATCATCAAGGGCGAACCATTCGAAGCGCCGAGCAAGCGGAAAAGTATCGATCGCAAGGTCCAAATGAGATAAATTTGTCGTGGAGGCAGACAAAAACGTGGGGACCCCAGTGTTGAGGCAAACTAGATCCGCTTGGTGGAAGACGTCTAGCAATAGGGAGCCACGTGGACAAGGATGTGGAGATCCCCAAAGCGGGTGGTGGGCATTGAAGTCCCCAACCAGCAAATAGGGGGGTGGAAGCTGACCAAGAAGATGAAGGAGATCAGCTCGTGCCATTGGTGTGGACGATGGAATGTATACAGTACAAAGAGAGAACGTGTATCCAGAAAGGGAAAGACGGACGGCGACAGCTTGGACGGAACTGTCTAAGGGGATTGGATGATAATGGAGAGTATCATGGAGAAGAATCATGAGTCCTCCATGGGCTGGAGTGCCTTCCACAGAGGGGAGGTCATATCGGACGGACTGAAAATGAGGGAGAACAAAGCGGTCATTAGGACGCAGCTTTGTTTCCTGAAGACAGAAGATGACCGGCGAGTAGGATCGTAAGAGGATCGACAATTCATCCCGATTGGCTCGAATGCCGCGGATATTCCAGTGGATAATGGACATAGGGTGAACAGAAAATGGAGGAATGTGACCAAGGGTGCTGTTAACTCAACGACTGCTCAGAGCTTGCGACCGACAGCACGGAATGGCATTCGGCCGAAGGCAGAAGATCCTGATCCATAGGTTGGTCAGGAGCAGCTCCTGCCACCAGCGATCGGCCGGTTGACCGGCCACCAGCAGTGCGCCTCGGCGACACAGAAGACGGCCGAGGGCGATTTCCGCCAGGTGGCGCTGTGGATGGGACACGCCTTGGCGGAGAAGGAGAGGAACTGGGTTTCTTTGTAGCCTTCTTGGAAGTATGAGGTTTAGAGGAAGGAGGAACCGATGGTGGTGAAGTTGCCGTACGTAAAAACTCTTCACGAGTATGCTCTTTCTTCGAAGACTTGGTGTCTGACTTTTGGGCTCGAGATTTAGCAGAACCCGACGAAGGGTGAGCCAAAGAGTGGGCAGGCGAAAGTGGTGAAGTTGAACGGGCGATCTTTGCGCTGGCCGATCGGACGACCGTGGCACTAAAGGTGAGGTCGCAAGTCTGCGTGGCCGCCTCCTTTGTTGGCCGAGGAGAAGCAAGGACAGTGCTGTATTTGCCTGTCTGAGGCACGGTGGGCTGTCGACTGGCGAACAACTTCCGAGCAGCAAAGGTCGACACCTTTTCCTTCACTCTTATTTCCTGGATGAGCTTTTCGTCCTTAAAAACTGGGCAATCTCTAGAGGAAGCAGCGTGGTCACCCATACTGTTGATGCAGCGAGGGGATGGAGGTGGACAAGCACCCTCATGGGCATCCCTGCCACACGTAACACATTTGGCCGGATTAGAACAGGACTGGCTGGTGTGATTGAATCGCTGGCACCGATAGCAACGCGTAGGGTTTGGGACGTAAGGACGAACGGAAATTATCTCATAGCCTGCTTTGATTTTCGATGGGAGTTGCACTTTGTCGAATGTCAAAAAGACAGTGCGGGTTGGAATGATCTTCGTGTCAACCCTTTTCATAACCCTATGAACAGCCGTTACGCCCTGGTCTGACAGGTAGTGCTGAATTTCTTCGTCAGACAGTCCATCGAGGGAGCGTGTATAAACAACTCCACGCGAGGAATTTAAGGTACGGTGCGGTTCCACCCGGACAGGGAAAGTGTGTAGTAGTGAGGTACGCAGCAATTTTTGTGCCTGGAGGGCACTGTGTGTTTCTAACAACAGGGTGCCATTCCGTAATCTGGAACAAGACTTTACAGGACCTGCAATTGCGTCGACACCTTTCTGAATTATGAAAGGGTTGACTGTGGAGAAGTCGTGACCGTCGTCAGACCGAGAAACAACAAGGAACTGTGGCAACGATGGAAGAACTGACTGTGGTTGAGACTCAGTGAACTTACGTTTGTGAGCAGACATAGTGGAAGATGAGGAAACCATTGCGGAAGAATCCCCCATGATTACCGGCGTCTCCGATGGCGCGCTCCTCCCTTGTGGGGGCCCTCTCTGAGGGCACTCCCGCCTTAGGTGATTGTTCACACCTCAGGTCACACCTCCCGACAAACGGACGGAGGGACCAATCGGCACTTTCGGAAGGTATCAGCTCGGGTAATCACCCCTCCCTGGGCCTGGCCGTTACCAGGGGGTACGTACGTGTCCTACCTGTCTACCCGGGGCGGGGAATTACGCGTTACCCCGTCACCGGCTACGCATGGAAGTGCGTGGGTCGGCCTTCAGACACGCACAGGGAGGAAGAAAGAGAAAGGGAAAGGGAAAGGAAAGAAGCGGTCTCAAACGCCGCAGCGGAGAAAAGGGTAGAGAGAAGAGGTAAGGAAAAGAGAGGGACAAAGGAAGGACAAAGACTTACAAGTAAGGAAGGCGAAGAATGTGGTACATTTACAAGCGTCCGTCTCCGGACGTAGGCACAAACCATTCCCCCAGAGGGGGAGAAAAGGAAGGAAAGAGCCAGAGGTGAGGGGGGGGGGCGAAGATGGGGGATGGGGAAGGATGCGGAAAGGGAAGGAATGCAGCCCGGAAAGGAAGGAAGGCCACATCAGCTCGGGGTCCCGTGCTCGCTACGCACGTATCCACAAAAGAGTTGTGGATCCCCTGGGGGGTCCAGTATGGCGATGACGAATACACGCTTCCAATGTGCGTTCACCGCGATGTTGCCAAATACGGATGCGACCATCATGATGCTGTAAACAGAACCTGGATTCATCCGGAAAAATGACGTTTTGCCATTCGTGCACCCAGGTTCGTCGTTGAGTACACAGGCGCTCCTGCTAACAGTAGTTGTATCTCGCCAGCAATGTCGCCATACGATAAACCGCTATCGCGATAGGCAACAATCCGACCTTTATCAAAGTCGGAAACGTGATGGTACGCATTTCTTCTCCTTACACGAGGCATCACAACAACATTTCACCAGGCAACGCCGGTCAACTGCTGTTTGTATATGAGAAATCGGTTGGAAACTTTCCTCATGTCAGCACGTTGTAGGTGTCGCCACCGGCGCCAACGTTGTGTGAATGCTCTGAAAAGCTAGTCATTTGCACATCACAGTATCTTCTTCCTGTTGGTTAAATTTCGCGTCTGTAGCATGTCATCTTCATGGTGTAGGGATTTTAATGGGCAGTAGTGTATTACTGAAAATATCACAGTGTTTGACTAGTCAAATAAAGGCGTGTCTACTAGGGTACACTTTGGAGGCTCTAGGTGGGAGGCCTGCACAATCGGTGCGTCTGTTTTGAGCCTCGTGGAACGAGAAATGAGGCATTCCAGTCTCTATTCTACGCTGTACCTCCGTGTCTCTCCTCCCGGCTTTCCACGAGCCGCTCTGATGGTCTTGACTGTTGCTTCCACGTGTCTTCTACAGAGGGCCGCTGTGGTAGCATGCTCTGAATTTACTTTCACAGGCAATTCTCGTGCAATGAACTGCAGCAGGCTGCATTTTCCAGCTTGGCGTAATTTTTGGCGTATTTCCAAGTCCTTAATGTATCTTCACATACGCCGACGGTAAAAATAAATGTAGGATTATGAAATTTCGGAAATACATTTGTCCAGTAACATATTTAAGTGATTAACACTGCACGATCACATGTTAACATACGCGCAAGAAAATCCATTGCCAACGTGGAACGCTGATACGTTAATGACTGGTGTAACCGCCAAAAAGGTTGAATGCAAGGATGCAAACGTGCATGCATTGCATCGTACAGGTGCTGCATGTCAGTTTGTGGGATGGAGTTCCATGCCTGTTGCACTTGGTCGGTCAGTACAGGGACGGTTAAAGTTGGCTTGAGTTGTCGTCTGATGTGTCCAATATTTGCGTAATTGCAGAGAGATCTGGTGATCGAGCAGGTTAAGGAAACACGTCGGCAGTCTGCAGTGCACGTTAAGTTAGAACGGCCGTATGTGGGTGAGCGCTATCCTGTTGGAAAACACTCCCTGCGATACTGTTCATAAACGGCGACACAACGAGTCGAATCAACGGATTATCATACAAATTTGGAGGACGCGTGTGATAACCATGAGAGTGCTCCAGCCGTCATACGAAATCGCACCCCAGGTGTAATTCCAGTGTGCCTAGCTCACAGGCTCTCAATTGGCATCATCCTAACCAATACACAACCATCACTGCCACCGAGGCAGAACCAGCTTTCATCAGAAAACACAACAGACCTCCACCTTCTCCTCCTATGAGCTCTCACTTGACACTACTGATGTGGAAAATGGTGGTGGTTTGGGCCAGTGGAACAAACGCTATGAGGCGTCTGCCTGGTAAAGGATTTGTAACAGTTCGTTGTGACTGTGGTACCAATTGCAACCCAAATCACTGCTGCAGATGCAATACAACGCGCAAGAGCCACAGAGCGGCCACGATGGTCTTAGCGTTCCGTAGTGCCACTTGGCCGTCTGGTGCACGGTCTTCTTG
The DNA here is from genome assembly GCF_023898315.1 of Schistocerca nitens. NCBI lineage: Eukaryota > Metazoa > Arthropoda > Insecta > Orthoptera > Acrididae > Schistocerca > Schistocerca nitens. The sequence goes on from NC_064622.1 coordinate 429,816,315, forward strand.
CGACCGTACATTCTCGTCACCGCCAGTGTCAGCAGTCATGTATAGTGGCTACATTTCTGCCAATTCTTTCTGCGGCATCGCAGAAGGAACAGACGAGCAGCTTCTCGTTGCCCTATAGGACGACCTCGTGCAAACTCAGTGAGGTGTTGATAATTGCGTGTTTGTCAAAGGCATTCTTGACTTACACCAACTCACTACCCCCAATCTCAAAGGAAATTAACGCTCACGACTGTTACAGAGTGAATTTAATGTAAACCTGATTTGCATACTCACGGTGGTGCTAGTAGGGCAACAGCCTTGCCGCAGTGGACACACCGGTTCCCGTGAGATCGCCGAAGTTAGGTGCTGTCGGGCGTGGTCGGCACTTGGATGGGTGACCATCCACGCCGCCAGGCACTGTTGCCATTTTTCGGGGCGCACTCAGCCTCGTGATGCCAATTGAGGAGCTACTGGACCGAATATTAGCGGCTTCGGTCAAGAATACCATCATAACGACCGGGAGAGCGGTTTGCTTACCCAGGCCCCTCCTATCCGCATCCTCCACTGAGGATGACACGGCGGTCGGATGGTCCCGGTAGGCCACTGGTGGCCTGACGACGGAGTGAGTGGTGGTGCTACTAGCGCCTCTCTCATACGACTGGCACAATATTTGAACAGACATCCTATTTCAGGTGTAGAGTCATGCTTACGCACTTTTGTTTCTGTCGCAACTCTCTCTTGGTAGTGCGTGTTTTTTCCGTCAGGGAATGTGTAAACTTGACGTCCGTGGCTCAGCGAATTAGATAACTATGAGTGTATGCAAAACAGTATCGATTTTTCATTACAATATTCGCACAGGTGGTGTGTTGACGACATTACACTCTCATTTGTTTAAATGTGTTAAGCACCTTTTTTTTGTACCTACAATTTTTCCTTGTTAAGTGGTGGCACGGCATCCCACACGGATCAAGTACGGTCATTGTATTATATTATATATATCAGTGATCGTAGATTGTCATAATAATCAGACACTTAACTCAAACTTCTACGAATGGAATATTCATTCGGATCTCTTGTATATCAAGTGTCCCGTTCTCTTCGGGACACAAAACGGTTAAAATTTCGTTACCACGGCTTCTCTGCAGGCTCTGTCCTTTGCCGCTAGTTGTCGCTTGTGCTGACGCGTGGACAATAACCACTCTGCGGCATTGTCCTTTCCAAACTCTGGCAGCATCGTCTGATTAAAACCGTCTATTCCATCTCTTTAGTATGACTTCTGCAGAAGATAGCAATTGTTCGTGCTGAGTCTGTGGAAGTCCCCTGGCGTTGCCTTCAATTGTCTTCCAGCATTTTTTAATATGCACACATTGGGGGAGTTTTACGGCTTTCGGTACTTCCCTTCCTCTTTATCTTTTGTTCTGCTCTAGAGGTGCTTCTCCCAGCGAAATCTCTGGTGTTGTCTGCAGCCTACGTAGTGAACAGAGCCAAGCACAGAAGAGAATGGAATAAAGCTGTGCGCCACTCCCCTAACTGTGTCTTGCCGAAAGAGTGTCCCGTAAGTTCCATATCGTCCACTGCAGCAGTCACATTAGTTGTTGCTTCTTTGCATTTCACAGTCGCCTCGTCATTGACGCTATTGCAAGTGATCCATCATTCCAATTGGAACGTCAAGCTCGATGGCACTCTTAGAGAGAAGTGGCGACAGGGTATTTCGCCGTCTTTATCCTCTATCAGTGAGTCATCGGACAAAACAAAAAGCAATACCTCACCTTGCTGTTAACTCTTAATAGTGCCCTACAGGATATTTTACGCATCTAGCAGTCACAGTTCGTAAAGTGAAGTGCACAGTAAATATGAGGGGAAAGGACTGTCCGGAGAACAATGCCGTACTATATTTTATATTCCTTCTTATTACAAGCACCTACTACACAATGCACAATTTTTACTGGCCCTTTTTTGTTCCGGCTGAGTAATTGGTTTCTTCCTTGAAACAATGTGGCAGTTTAAATTCCGTGGCGTATGGAGAACACGGAGCCTTTAACCACCATTGCTATTACAGTCTCAGAACTAAGAATCAATAGATGCCATTTGACTGGCATATGCAATCGTAGTTTCCTGCGTTCTGGAACTTTCGAATCTCACCACCGTACTTCTGAATGCAGAACTAACGGACTCCACATGTATAGGCGAACAGTGACTGAAGTAGCAATGGTGGAAATGCATTCACACACCCACTGGTCGACCCAGATATGAGCAGTAGGTCTCATTTAAGCTATGTCCTCGGAGGAGGTTTGCAGATGAGCTGCCTATGACACAGTAGCTAATGAGGGTACCTTGCGACCACTGCAAGATGACTTCCGCACCTCAGGCATTAATTAGCTAGATACAAATCATGCCGCTCTTCATTACACGTGAAACTGAACTTGTTGTACCGTTCCAATGTTTTATTAAATTGCTAGCACGCAGAAATTATTAGTTTCTTATATTGCAGGTAATACCTCAGCTGGGGTAAACAGGGTAATTTATTGAATTTTTTCTGTTGTGTGCCACGTTTCCCATTTCCTTTCCTTTGTGCGGCCTGGACGGTATAAATGAGTGAGTGTGTGAACTAGCAGAAAGCTTTAGGCACAGGTTGTAACACTGCATGAATGGTCGTTCTGGGGTAGGGTAGTACCAACCCCCCAAGCGTGAAGAAGTTTAGCAGAGACAAAGTTTATTGGTCAGGGCAAAGATGACACGAAGACGCGCGTATTGGCTCTGTCAGGTTGGTGCGCCACCCCCACCACGCTTGTAGGCGGAACGGTTAAGAGAATTCAGTTAGAGGAGCAGTTGTTCCTGGGTCGCGGTGCTGGACAGACATGTTAAAATAGGTATTAGATTGTCTGAAATCTACTGTGTAATGAAGTCCATATGTTGAAATCAGGTGCTAAATTACCACCGAACCCCATAAGGGAATGGATTTCCTTAATTTTTTCGAATTTCAGTAGACCTTGCTTTAGTGCCTTGTTCAGGCAACTCACCATGTGCCTTAAGCTCACTGTCACGTTATTGCTCTGTGCTTAACGGAAATTCACTCATTCAACGTATTTTAATCTGATCTTCCATTTACAGTAATATTTTGGGGATTTTGATTTATTTTCCACGTGTTTTCTTTCTGAACTTGCTTTCGCGCCACGTGGTCGGTTGGAACAACGGCCGCATTGATAAATTTTAGTTTCGGTCTGAAAATATATTGTACACGATGAATAATCATACGATAGTGAGCGAGTGTAAAATAGGGAAGGAATAATCGTGTGTGTCCATATTTTTCTGGGTTTCTGTTGGCTACTGAAACTTGGCCATGTGGGTTGAACAGCATTGAAGTGATGTTTCTTGTGCACCCCCATAACGAGTTGATTTGTTGGCGATGTTGTGCGTTAAGTAAAATACTAGTGCCACTAGGAAAGTATCGGATTTTAATGCCCACTGATTTGATAAAGATTTGCGAAATACTCTTCCACCCTGACCTAGGTTTTCTTGTATTGTCTTTGCGGAACTTGTTCTGAGTAATCTATAGTAACTGAATGTAATAACCGAGGCTTTAGGTATAATTGTGCGGTTGTATAGAATTACATTGAAGCCAGGTCTGCGCTCCTCTGTCCCATTCCATAATTACGTGTCGAAACTGAACGATGTTAACTAGAGACCGGTTTTGATGATTAAGTTGCAAGAGAAACACGACTAGTTGTGGAAATACCATCGGTACTGAATAAATATGAATTAATCTCTACCTCCGACTGATTATTTACTCCTGCCACCATGAAGAATTGGTGGCAGTCAGTACCGCAGTCGAATTCTGGGTCGTAAAAGCCAATAAAATCTATATAATGCCTATTAAGCCCTGTATAGGTGGTGCCTTATGTAGTGGTTCAAGAAATGCGTTATCCGTTGTGTTCAAATTTCTACCGGTTCGTTAAAACCTTCCGCTAGAAATTATTAATACCCAGCAATAACTCGCAGGGGCCAGTAATTTCGTGGATCACACGAATTTAAGAAACCATTTGCTACAGACTGCAGCTTGCCGGAGCGTTAGGGCATGTCAAAGCGACGGTAATCTACCTACGTAGGTGGACTTTTACCACCACCAGTACTGGAAGGTTACGTTGCACACGGAAGTGCTAAAAGACGTCGGATAGCGTGGCATGAGCCCCCTCTCATATTTCTATCTTACGATTCTCCTCTCTAATTGCATGCGGTGGGAAGTTGCTATTCCTTCACACGCAGACTTCCCACACAGCGTCTCTCGTCACCCGGGTGGTCCGGTGACAGGCGGGTTAAGCCGACGTGTGTGAGGCAGTCGAGTGAATGCTTGGCAGACGCCGACATTGTCAAGAGACACGCCCGCTGGGGTGTGAAGTAGCGGCTGGGCTAGAGGTTCCGTTACTTCGGAGAAACTTAGCGAAAACACTTTCTGGCGGGCTACCAGCGAGGCGTGGGAATGACTTGTGTACCCAGGCAGTTGTGGCGGGAAAATTCCCGCACTTTCTGCAAAATAGTAACGGTGATTGGTTTGCTCAGGGCATAGCGCCGTGACGTAGCAAAATCAGCACAGAAATTGGCGCCAAGAATCTCCATTGGTGGAATGGTAGTGCTCCGGCAATGGCGTGGAATTTCCGCCGGTTTTCGAGTTGCTGATTGGAACGTTTAACCACGGCCACTGTCGTGGGGGCGGGAATGTTCTGTGTTCGGCCTGTACGGGTGCTCTTGTGGAGACTCGGCAGTCGCCTTTCGGTCGAGGACGTAGAAGCAACCAGCCAACGGCTCCGGTACGCCAGATCGTGTTCTGGCAGTCAAGAAGACAGTTTTGGTAACGTATGTCCGCAGCACCGGCAGATAGGGATTTTCCTAGGTGATAATCAGAGCTCAGCAGAGCGCGCCTGTTCGTCTTTTTCTAACTTTGTTCTGTCTTGAGTAGCAGCAATTACTGTTGGGTTAGCGGTGTGTCTCTCTTGAGATTTGAGTGGCAAGGAATTGGCTCCACATACCACTTCGTCTTAAACCTCACGATCTAGTTTAGGGACAACTTCACCTTTACAGTGTTTGTATGAGTCTCCAATTCGAGCCAATTTAATGTATCATAAATTAGAATTCATGTGTTTTTGTTTATTAATTTGTGTTTAGTCTTAATAAATCATATTGTTATTTTGGACAGAACTTTCATTCTGTTAATCGATAGAGCAACCGTATCACTCCTCACTATGCTAATGAAACCTTTGTTTATTTAACTTATTTATCAAATTAAATTATTGCAGGTGCCAAACTCTCTTCTACTCCACTGGCAGGGTTGATTAGAGTCAGTTCGCGTATTTTCTTATCCTTGTGCAACAGCAAAAGTCGGAGTTAGAATAGGGGGGGCTTAGAGCATGATTTACATATGTGGATTCTAGTAGAATTTAGTGATAAATACACTGCTAGCCCCGGCACCTCGCAAGCGGTATGCACGTATACAGATGCGGTATTATCGCGTACACAGGGTATGAAAGGGCAGTCCATTGGAGGAGCTGCCATTTGTACTCAGGTGGTTCATGTGAACTGTGCCCGCACGACGAAGATTAGCAGACTCTAAACACAGAATTGTAGTTTTAGCTAGACGCATGGGACGTTTCGTTGCCGAAATCATTAGGGAATTCAGTATTTCGAAATCCACAGTGTGAAGAGCGTGCCGAGAATGCCAAATGTCAGACATTACCTCTCATCACGGACAACGCAGTGGCCGACAACCTGCAATTAACGACCGAGCACAGCGGAATTTGCGTGGAGTTCTCAGCGCTAATGGACAAGAAACGCTGCCTGGAATAATTGCAGAAATTCTTGGACGTACGACGAACGTCGCCCTTAGGACAGAGCGGAAAAATTTGGTGTTAATGGGCTATGGCGGCAGACGACCGACGAGAGTGCCTTAGCTGACAGCACGACATCGCCTGCAACGTCTCTCCTGGGCTCGTTACCGTATCGTTTGGACCCGAGGCAACTAGATAACCGCGCCCTGGTCAGCTGAGTCCCGATTTCACTTGGTAAGAGCTGCTGGACGGAAGTTGTCAACAAAGAAGTGCGCAAGTTGGTGGGGGCTCCATAGTGGTGTTGAATGTGTATATATGGAATGGACAGTGTCCTCTTGTCCAAGTGAACTGACCATTGACTGGAAATGGTTATATTCAGCCACTTCATTTGCAGCCATTCGCGGGCTTCATACCACCGAGCCACAATTGTTTCCGAACGTTTGAAGAACATTCTGGATCATTGCAGCGAAAGATTTGGCAACCCACCCGACGTGATTCCATCGAACATTTATGAGACACAGTCGAGAGGTTATTTCGCGCAAAAAATCCTGCACCGCTATATTTTCGCAATTGTGGATGGGTGTAAAGGAAACATGGCTCAATATTTCTCCAGGGAACTTCAAACGACCTTTTGAGTCAATGCCACGTCGATCTTCAGCACGATATTAGGAGATATCCCCCGTTCCACGAGGCTCAAAACAGACGTATCGCCTGTGCAGGCCTGCGATTGGCTCGCACCTAAAGCATTTAGAAGGAGTGAAATTTTCCTGATGGGTTTCTTACTCAAGTTATATACAGTGACATGTTCAAATGCGGAGATAGGATCAATTCCGTATTACACAGAGGTGTATGGCTCACTGTATATGATCCGAGTAAGAAACCCATCAGGAACTTTTCACTCCTTATACATCTGTCCAAGGGGACTGTTAGTGATGTGACTGGCAACATCCACCATCCACCACATGTACTGACTCAGAGGCACCGTCGAGCATTGCGAACGCTGGTTGTAAAAGTCGCTTGAAACCTGCGGAAGGAATCCCTAGTGATTTCCACAGAGCTAACAGCAGGACAGCTGGCACACTGGCCATGCGTAGTGAACCATAGCAGTGGGTTACAACGGTCGATAAGCTCCTCATAAACCACATATTTCTGTCGTCAGCCGGGCAGAGTGGCCGCACGGTTAGAGGAGCCATGTCACTAATCGTGCGGACCCTCCCGACGGAGGTTCGAGTCCTCCCTCGGGCAAGGGTGTGAGTGTTATCCTTAGCGTTAAGTTAGTTTAAGTAGTGTGTAAGTCTAGGGACCGCTAACCTCAACAGTTTGGTCCCTTAGGAATTCACACACATTTGAACATCTGTAGACAATTCCAAGTGACACTTGAAATTGTGTTACGAACGACTCCAATGGACTGTTGTAGCCTGGAAACGAGTGATTTGCAGTCACAAATAACGCTATACTCTGTGGCAATCCGGTAGAAGAGTTTCAGTTTGGCGAATGCTTGGAGGGCGTTAGCTGTCCTCGCATGCCGACAGTGAGGTAAAGAGGAGGTGGTGTTACTGTACGTGAGTGTTTTTTGCGGTTAGACTCTCGTCACCTTATAGCACCTAAGAAAACGCTAAATACGGAAATTCTACAGCATTATGTTTTAAGAGCAATAGTTAGGAGACGGTGGTCGTAACAGCATGACAACGCACCTTGTCATAAAGCGGCATCTGTGAGGCAATAGTTTTGGAGAATGACATTCCTGAAGTGGACTGGCCTGCCCAGAGAACTGCCCTGTATCCAGTGGAACGCATTTGCGATGATTTAAGCAGTGAATTTCGAGCCAGACCCCAGCGTACAACATAACTAACTTGTCTGGTTGCGGCTCTTGGGGAACATTGCGCGCCCGTTCCTTCGAAAACATTTAGACTTTTCATTGAAAGTGTACGCAGCAGTCGTAGAAAAGGCGAAGAGTATACACATCTCATATTAATGTTCACTAATAGGTGTCCGGATACTTTCGATCAAATAGTGTATATATTTTTATATATTTATTTTATATATAGTCTTAAATGACCTTTCAGGATAGGCTAGAAACGGTTGTCGCTGGGGAAATTACATTTTTCATTGCAACTTGCTTGCTTCACACTTTCCGATGACATAGTTACATAATGTTTAACATGAGATAATATTGAATTTTTTCGTTTGTCCCACACCCTCACTCTCGCTCATTCTCATTTACTCACACAACATTATATAAATACTGACCTTTTCTGAATTTTATATTACGAAAATGAAAAATAGTTAACGTTTTTAATTACGAAAATTCAAACAAATTTACTTAACATTATGTGAACCTCAGTAATGATACCAAACGATACTAAAAGACAAACTGCTATGAATCCTAACTTACTTTTATCTTACAAGTGTTCGTTTTGGGGTGTTTTAAATAATTTTCTCTAACTCTGGAAGTATGCCAGCTAGAAAGCTGAGATTTTTACACAATCTTCCTTTTAATAACAAAGCTCAGTATATTGACTTTTAACTTTCAAATGGTTCAAATGGCTCTGAACACTATGGGACTTAACATCTGAGGTCATCAGTCCCCTAGAACTACTTAAACGTAACTAACCTAAGGACATCACACACACCCATGCCCGAGGCAGGATTCGAACCTGCGACCGTAACAGTCATGCGGTTCCGGACCCAAGCGCCTAGAATAGCACGGCCGCCGCGACCGGCGACTTTTAACTAAACTGAATAATATTTAATATAGTTTATTTAGATTCTTTGGCGCTTGAATATTCTGTCGCTCGAATTGACACAGGTACCGCTTCCTACGGCTAGGCTAGCGACAGGTGCGAATGAATCACGCTAAAATACAAGCGGCTGTTTCTGTCACCGCCAACGGCTCCAAAGCTACGAGCCATACTGCAAAGTAGTGCAATAAATGCTATTGTATATTGACTCGCGACGTTACAACACGTCTTCTATCCATGTTAGCTAGATTTTTTTAAACTGTTTTACATGGCAGCAAGCTGTACTCCATTCCTTATAGAAACGTTGGATAGTCCCAAAAAATCGAAAAAATTAATGTATGGTGAGTTTGTGGTGTCGCCAAAACACGGTAGATCCTCTCTACTGTGATGATTCCTCGCCGATGCATCTCACTGCACATATTCAATGCAGTCAACAGGCAAATACACACCACTTCACTGTCAAGACGTTCGTCATGTGGCCGTCTGGCTCCAGTTCGACATCGTCTACGCCGCTCAACCGTGGCATATCTGATCTTTTATTTTGTCGTGTGTGGATTTTTGTGAGCAGCTGTGCTTGTTGTCCCCGTAGAGTTTCTTTCTGCCTGTGAGTGCCAACATCGCCCGGGGTCGGCGCCAGCGTAAACTAACCATTTGTTTCTGCAGTGACTGCGAACTAGTGCTCGTCCGTCTGTCGCCCACACCCATTATTCAATGTCAAGACCCGGGCCATGTTTTCGCTTCTTCGCTATTTTTCCAGTCGTCCATCATCACTTCCGCGGCTTATTTTCTTCACTGTTTGACTGTAGCGATAAACTTCTTTGCGACTTGGAAAGTGTCTTTCCGTAGCTGCCTCTCAAATCATTGCACTTCAAACAAAATGACAAATACTCGCGACTAGTCTACTTCATAAATTGGTTCCGTCTTTTGGAGTCCACTATTAAAGATTGAATGATGCTTCAGTCGATAAAACAGCAAATGAACTCGGATTAACGACACTTTACTTTCCCTGTCTGAAAAAATGCCTTTGTTCAGTATAGCCAAAACATTGTTGAGACTCATATTCACTGGTAAGTTGTGTAAGGTACAAGCTTAACTACGACCCATAGTAGTCTGGTACCTTATTTATTCGAATACTAAATTAAACTGAGACTTCAACACACCCCGTGGATAGCCGGCCGCAGTGGCCGAGTGGTTCTAGGCGCTTCAGTCTATACAGCTATGTTTTACATACACCTCATTCCTACCGCCATCCACACATCCCCTAGTGGTTAAACGTAATTACGACAGTCATCAACTAGTCTAGCGGCCTCGAAAACTATGGCTTCCACATAAATCTGATTTTTCTACTACTTCTGCATGTCATCTACACCACACACGCACCTTACCACTAAACAAGCTACTGGAGACTTATTCCCACAGTAATCTTTCCTAGACAGTAAGTTACGTGAGTAAAAAGTATGGTTAAAATTTTTCCTCATACCACACGTACGCTTACAACTAACCCCATTCCGTTTCTTACCTCCATTCCCATCCTAAGAAATACTGGGGAAGTCTTTGCTCCACAGTATACTTTTAAGGTAATAAATGTTGCACAACATCTTTAGGATGTGTTTCAACCAGCTTTTAAGCGGACAAATTTTAATCATTATGGACCAAATTGGCAGTTGTAAACTTGTGCACCAAGAGAGATGCTGGGGAAAGAAGTGTAACTACTATTTTAAAAGAACTTATTTATTGAACTGAACACAAAAGACGATGAATTTCGATGTTACAACATCTTGAAGTCTCCTGTAATTCACGAAATGCGTTCATTCACTTTTGCTACAAAATCACGAGAGTTTAACTAACTTTTTTTAAAAATGTAAGTAAAATCTTGCGGTGGATCAAAACATCAGAATCTTTCAATTTTAAATTCGTAAGTAAAACTTAACAATGAATTAAAGAAAAATAACAAGATATTTCAGAATTACAAAAGAATAAAACAATTTTAAAAATACGCAATTAAATCTCAAAACTAGGTGAACCACTATGACAGTAAGTGGAAGTACGGCTCCTCGTATCCAAAATGAGGCCATTTTCATGGCATTATTAACGCCAACATTGAGCCCCCTGCTCACATCAGTTACACATGCCACCTCTGTGACTGCCAGTTGGATTTTGAATCAGTTTAATAGTACAAATTTCAGCACATAGCGGTAGCTTCTGCAACATAAATGCTGTTAAGCACTAACAATAACCGGGAAACCTGAACGAACATTGAATCTTTTAATACTTAAAACCACCAGAACCGGGCGCAATTAACGAATGCTTACTTCATTTTATTCCAGACTAAGAATTTAAGTCATGAAGAATATTAGTTGATTAATAAGGAAAGGATCCAAGACCTAAGTATGATGGTCAGTTTAATCGCCAGAAGCACCTTGGGGGGTTATCAGTGCTTTAATGAAGGATTGCACCGAATACCTACAGCAGTTGCAAATAAAACGCAAGAATAACCACAGTCTACTACCCACAATAAATGGACCTGATTCACAGAAATGAACAACAGTAACAACTACCAATTTAAATATTATTCAGTAGCACTCAAATCACTTGGCATGCCATTAATGAATGGTCTTTTCGTCGCGCTACTACGAGAACATCAAAAGAATCACTTAACCGAAAAAAAAATCTACTTCTGGTAACCAGAATGGTGATTCTCACGCAGGTTAACTATAACACGTAGCTTTAGAACAGGGTGCTTACCAGAAATTAAACTCTGACCAGGTTCTTCACCGTTAGTGCAGTAATCTATTGTCACAGACATCACCACACTTCGTGGCGCATAGAAAGCTGTTCGCCTTCGGCCCGCTGTCGGGAATACCTTGTTTCAGAAACTGCATATGGAGCGGTGCCTTCAACAGGGAACAAACAGTAATTACATTTGCCGAGAACCGCGATCCACTCTTCGAATTAAACCAAGGTAACACACGTACATTGCCGACAAGAAGACACTGTGTACTTCGTTCCGGCTCGTAGAGCCCAACAGCGGCAAACACAACAGCCAGTCCACACAGGGCACAACACACAGCTCCGCGGCGTACTGGTAGTCCACCAGGTGACTCCACCTCTACTCCCTCGTCAGCAAGGAAGAGCGTTTCCTCTCCGGTCGCGCACTCAGCGTAACCCTCCAAGCCGCTAGTCTCACTATCCCCGCTCCCCCTCCCATCCCCAACTCCCCACCCTTAACGCCACCGTGTATAGTGTCCCTTTCGAAACATTCAAGCCGATATATTTGCAGTAAATAATAACAGGACTCTGAATAATATTATATGGACATAAACGACAAATTAATTATGAAAATGTATTAAATAAGCTTCAAAGAAACACTATATCGATTGCAATGTAATAAAAAGACATTATTTAGAATAGAAGAGATATAGTGTATAACGTTCTCGAAACTAACATATTTGTCATTATATACCAGAGAAAAAAGATATTTACAATCACTTCGAGTCAGATCATTTCTTCTACTGTATGTAGGGTACGATTGCTATTGTAAAGTGGTAGCTTTTCTTCTATTTGTTCTCTTTCGTAGCGAATAATTCAAGCGTGTATTCTGTGCTTAGTGGAAATACACTCTTGGAAATTGAAAAAAGAACACATTGACACCGGTGTGTCAGACCCACCATACTTGCTCCGGACACTGCGAGAGGGCTGTACAAGCAACGATCACACGCACGGCACAGCGGACACACCAGGAACCGCGGTGTTGGCCGTCGAATGGCGCTAGCTGCGCAGCATTTGTGCACCGCCGCCGTCAGTGTCAGCCAGTTTGCCGTGGCATACGGAGCTCCATCGCAGTCTTTAACACTGGTAGCATGCCGCGACAGCGTGGACGTGAACCGTATGTGCAGTTGACGGACTTTGAGCGAGGGCGTATAGTGGGCATGCGGGAGGCCGGGTGGACGTACCGCCGAATTGCTCAACACGTGGGGCGTGAGGTCTCCACAGTACATCGATGTTGTCGCCAGTGGTCGGCGGAAGGTGCACGTGCCCGTCGACCTGGGACCGGACCACAGCGACGCACGGATGCATGCCAAGACCGTAGGATCCTACGCAGTGCCGTAGGGGACCGCACCGCCACTTCCCAGCAAATTAGGGACACTGTTGCTCCTGGGGTATCGGCGAGGACCATTCGCAACCGTCTCCATGAAGCTGGGCTACGGTCCCGCACACCGTTAGGCCGTCTTCCGCTCACGCCCCAACATCGTGCAGCCCGCCTCCAGTGGTGTCGCGACAGGCGTGAATGGAGGGACGAATGGAGACGTGTCGTCTTCAGCGATGAGGGTCGCTTCTGCCTTGGTGCCAATGATGGTCGTATGCGTGTTTGGCGCCGTGCAGGTGAGCGCCACAATCAGGACTGCATACGACCGAGGCACACAGGGCCAACACCCGGCATCATGGTGTGGGGAGCGATCTCCTACACTGGCCGTACACCACTGGTGATCGTCGAGGGGACACTGAATAGTGCACGGTACATCCAAACCGTCATCGAACCCATCGTTCTACCATTCCTAGACCGGCAAGGGAACTTGCTGTTCCAACAGGACAATGCACGTCCGCATGTATCCCGTGCCACCCAACGTGCTCTAGAAGGTGTAAGTCAACTACCCTGGCCAGCAAGATCTCCGGATCTGTCCCCCATTGAGCATGTTTGGGACTGGATGAAGCGTCGTCTCACGCGGTCTGCACGTCCAGCACGAACGCTGGTCCAACTGAGGCGCCAGGTGGAAATGGCATGGCAAGCCGTTCCACAGGACTACATCCAGCATCTCTACGATCGTCTCCATGGGAGAATAGCAGCCTGCATTGCTGCGAAAGGTGGATATACACTGTACTAGTGCCGACATTGTGCATGCTCTGTTGCCTGTGTCTATGTGCTTGTGGTTCTGTCAGTGTGATCATGTGATGTATCTGACCCCAGGAATGTGTCAATAAAGTTTCCCCTTCCTGGGACAATGAATTCACGGTGTTCTTATTTCAATTTCCAGGAGTGTATTTCCACTAAGCACAGAATACACGCTTGAATTATTCGCTAAGAAAGAGAACAAATAGAAGAAAAGCTACCACTTTACAATAGCAATCGTACCCTACATACAGTAGAAGAAATGATCGAAGTGATATATTATCCCTTTCTTGTTTTTCACTTAATCATAATAATAATAATAATAATAATAATAATAATAATAATAATTAATAACCACAGAAAGGAAGGGATAATATATGTGCTTTCCCTTTTAACTACACGTTCCAGAGCTCCTCAGGATATCAGAGCCCAGGAATAGCGCGAGATGTCGAACAAAGATAACTACACATACACAGAACGAAGTCAACTGTGCCATGGTTCAATATCATTTGCATGAACTTCGGCTGAAATTGCTCCACGTTATCCAGAGTTGAGGTTACTAATCGGTGCAGCAGTCGTAAAAGAACTCTGGATTCAACACTGGTGTTGTTACTTTTCGATTATATTCACACTTTAGCCTGTTCAGTCCATTACCACATACATAATGGTGCTAGAAGTATCATACGCCAGCGTTGTGTTTCTCCTGATAATAAGGTACATGTACATAATATGTTAGTGGTCTAAGTGCTGATATTGTGACTATGGTAACTTAATATGTACCCACTTCGTGTATTAGTTGTTTCTTCTCTGCATCTAACAGTCGTCCCATAAATACGTCACTAATTTACTACCTGAATTTTTCTGCAAGCTCGTAACTGCCCCCTAAACGTAAGTGGACTACGCCTATATAGACTAACTGATTTAGTCCGCGTGTCCGCATTTCAACACCTGACCTGCTGCCCAAAGGAAAATAAGCACTAATGGGTTACTCTTGCCACTTACAAACATACTAGCTATAATTATTTGAAAATGAAGTATATACGAATGTAATGTTGTTCAGTACACTGTCTCAGTCACCAACAAAAATGTCTAGATGGCCGTTGTGGCCGAGCGGTTCTAGGCGCTTCAGTCCGGAACCGCGCTTCTGCTACGGTCGCAGGTTTGAATCCTGCGTCGGGAATGGTTGTGTGTGATGTCGTTAGGTTAGTTAGGTTTAAGTAGTTCTAAGTCTAGGGGACTGATGACATTAGATGTTAAGTCCCATAGTGCTCAGAGCAATTTGAACCAATTTTGAAAAATGTCTGCAATTATACCCGTAACACCCTGTATAATGAGTTTGGTTGGATTACAATGAAATGGATACCCCTAGCTGCATACAGGCATTCATATACGTCAACGGGGACAGTTGAGAATGTATGCCCCAACCGAGACTCGAACCCGGGATCTGTTGCTTACATGGCAGACGCTCTATACACCTGAGCCACCGAGAACTCATAGGATAGTGCGACTGCGGGACTTATCTCTGGCACGCCTCCCGTGAGACCTACATTCCCAACTTGGTCAAAACCGAATTATACACTGACGCTAACATGACGCTACTTTCCGACTACCATCCTCATTACCGAAATTGTGGGTGCTAGGAGTGTGTTACCTCTACGATAATTGTCACTTAATAGCAAACTGTATGTACACTTAATCATGTTGACATTGCTGCAGGTGTCTCAGAGGTTTTGATATAATAAAAAAAAGGCAATGTTTATGTGAGAAAATTCTACAAATTCAAACATTTATGTGCATGTTGTCTACATCTCTGACTCGCAATCTAGGCTGGTAATGCTGTTTTCTTACAAGGGCACTACATTTCTATACCTACAAGTTAACTGGGCTGTTTCTGTTTCGCGTTCATGACTGGTATTCAGTGCCACACGTTCACTGGTGTGCCAGAACACTATGATCATTGCCCACCGTGAGAACAAATGCCACTTAGTGGTGTTGCGGCGATGTGACGCGGTAAGTAAAGTAAATAAGCTGAGCATAGAAATATGGGGAGTCATTTAGAGACGATACGCGCCACAAATGAGGAAATCCACTGACAAGGGCAGATTACTACGGAACGGCGTCTAGGAATAAGGACCTTGGAAATAGTGAATCCGGTCGGCCGTACCCCTGCTATGAGGACCGTGGTTGAACGACGAGTAGACAAGATGTTGGACATTTACGCCTCATCACAGGACATGGAGACTGAAGGCTTGCCACGCTGTAAAGCACGATAGGCGGGCATGCCTGAGTACTTTGCCGACGCAGGCACCCGTTTTGGAGCACACTTCCAGTATATGCCGTTGAAAATGGTCTCTCAAGCAGACGACTCCTACGTGTTTCGATATCGACTCAAAGACATCGTCAGCTGCGGTTCCAGTAGTCACAGGATCGTCGACATGGGACCGTGGAGCAATAGAAACTTGTCGCCTGATAGAATTGTGTGTTTCTTGTTACTCCAGGTCGGTGTTCGTTTTCGGACACGTAGTCATCCAGCCGATGGCTGCTCGAAATATGCAGTGCACAACGACCGATGAGGAGCCAGCACTATGTCACGGTCGACAGTCACCTCGAGAACTGGCGTATTGATGTCTATGGTATTAATCGAAAACATCTAAACATCTGCGGTCTACATAAACATAACTCTGGACCACCTGCATCCCTTCGCGCTTAATGACTTCCCCGAAGGCGGTGACATCTTCCAGCAGCGTAACTGCCTGTCTCATAAGGTCACAGCTTCAGTGATCTGAGGCGCTTGATAGTGATTTCTCGTTGATATCTTGAGCACCAAATTCGCCGGATCTGGCTCGGATGGAACACTCCTGGGATGCTCCAGTCCTGCGCTCGTAAACCGCTGCCCAGTAACTAACGGAAATACCGTGAACTGTGCCTAGATATCTGATTTCACGTACCTCCGAATACTTACCAAGCACTTTTCGACTACACGCCATGCATAATCGCTGGTGTATTGCCTGTGATTTGACACGCTGTTAATGACGGGTTATGATGTTTCGGTTCTTGAGTGTACAATGAGGTGTAATTGTTATTGGAACACCTTGCAGATAGGTTTATCGTTTATAGTTTACGTCTTCAGTACCTTATTATGACAGCAAGTGACACAATAATTAAATTGTAGGTAAATGAAGCGTAAGACAATCTGCTACCAGCATCCCCTGAAAGAAACACGCATATAAAGCACTAGTGACGTTGTAAAGCTCAAAATGCGTCGCAGATGAAAATAAAATTAATAGACAAGGAAAACTGTTTCAATTTGTCTTTTACATGATCACATCATAATTTTCCGATCACAGTACAACAGTGAGGAAATACGATTACAAAACTTTCGGTAATATACACTCCTGGCAATTGAAATAAGAACACCGTGAATTCATTGTCCCAGGAAGGGGAAACTTTATTGACACATTCCTGGGGTCAGATACATCACATGATCACACTGACAGAACCACAGGCACATAGACACAGGCAACAGAGCATGCACAATGTCGGCATTAGTACAGTGTATATCCACCTTTCGCAGCAATGCAGGCTGCTATTCTCCCATGGAGACGATCGTAGAGATGCTGGATGTAGTCCTGTGGAACGGCTTGCCATGCCATTTCCACCTGGCGCCTCAGTTGGACCAGCGTTCGTGCTGGACGTGCAGACCGCGTGAGACGACGCTTCATCCAGTCCGAAACGTGCTCAATGGGGGACAGATCCGGAGATCTTGCTGGCCAGGGTAGTTGACTTACACCTTCTAGAGCACGTTGGGTGGCACGGGATACATGCGGACGTGCATTGTCCTGTTGGAACAGCAAGTTCCCTTGCCGGTCTAGGAATGGTAGAACGATGGGTTCGATGACGGTTTGGATGTACCGTGCACTATTCAGTGTCCCCTCGACGATCACCAGTGGTGTACGGCCAGTGTAGGAGATCGCTCCCCACACCATGATGCCGGGTGTTGGCCCTGTGTGCTTCGGTCGTATGCAGTCCTGATTGTGGCGCTCACCTGCACGGCGCCAAACACGCATACGACCATCATTGGCACCAAGGCAGAAGCGACTCTCATCGCTGAAGACGACACGTCTCCATTCGTCCCTCCATTCACGCCTGTCGCGACACCACTGGAGGCGGGCTGCACGATGTTGGGGCGTGAGCGGAAGACGGCCTAACGGTGTGCGGGACCGTAGCCCAGCTTCATGGAGACGGTTGCGAATGGTCCTCGCCGATACCCCAGGAGCAACAGTGTCCCTAATTTGCTGGGAAGTGGCGGAGCGGTCCCCTACGGCACTGCGTAGGATCCTACGGTCTTGGCGTGCATCCGTGCGTCGCTGCGGTCCGGTCCCAGGTCGACGGGCACGTGCACCTTCCGCCGACCACTGGCGACAACATCGATGTACTGTGGAGACCTCACGCCCCACGTGTTGAGCAATTCGGCGGTACGTCCACCCGGCCTCCCGCATGCCCGCTATACGCCCTCGCTCAAAGTCCGTCAACTGCACATACGGTTCACGTCCACGCTGTCGCGGCATGCTACCAGTGTTAAAGACTGCGATGGAGCTCCGTATGCCACGACAAACTGGCTGACACTGACGGCGGCGGTGCACAAATGCTGCGCAGCTAGCGCCATTCGACGGCCAACACCGCGGTTCCTGGTGTGTCCGCTGTGCCGTGCGTGTGATCATTGCTTGTACAGCCCTCTCGCAGTGTCCGGAGCAAGTATGGTGGGTCTGACACACCGGTGTCAATGTGTTCTTTTTTCCATTTCCAGGAGTGTATTTTAGTAGAGTGGTTGTTCTTATTAGGAAACATTCGTCAAGGAAATGCAATCTGGCGATACGGTAAAGTCATATACGGTAAGTGTATTCACTCACGAGGTTGTTTCAGCACTGCCCACTTACTTTAGTCGGAAGAGTGTTGGGTTAAAAAAACTTGCAGAATCGGTTGGATTACAACTGACGGTATATAGCCATTAAGACAAGGTTTGTACAAAACACCTATAACAACACAATATTACTATAAAAATGAAAGTCTTTTTATTAATTCACATCTAAAAAATTTGGCACTTTAGGGGTTCACTTTGTCTTCTTACCACAACTTGCACTTACCATTATCTATCATTCGCCCTTCTTCAGTAAAATTTCATCCCTAAAATTAATATTAAATAAAAATGACTGATTTGTTTCCTTTATTATAGTCTTTTGATATTATCAGTCTTCTGCCTAGCATGATGCGCACTGCTACAAATTCTTCTCCTGCGCCAATATCTTCATCTCAGGACAGCACTTGGGCTGGATGTATTCCAATGTCTGTCTTGCCCTAATATTTTTACCCTCTGTAGGTCCCTCTAGCACCATGGATGTTATTCCTTGAGATCTTAAAGCATGTCCTATCATCCTTTCCCTTCTTGTTGTTAATGTTTCCGTTAATTTAGTTCCTTTACTGAATCTTCGGAGGAACTCGTCTCTCCTTATCTCATGAACCCACCTGATTTTCAACACTTAATCGTATCAACCCACTTGATTTTTAACGTTCTTCTGTGGTACCACATCTCAAACGCAACGATTCCCATCTGCTTTTCCCGGTGTCCATGTTTCACTACCAAACAATGCTGCGCTCCAAACGCACATTTGCAGGCATTTTTCCCTCAAATTAGTGCCATTATTTGATACGTAGTCATGTATGACCTGTGCTAGCCTGTTTTTTATGTCCTCCTTATTTCGCCCGTGATGGATTAGTTCGCTTCCAAGGTAGCATAATTCCTTCACTTTCTCTGCTTCGTGATCACTATTTTTCATGTTAAGTTTCTCGCTAATCTCATTACAGATACATCTCATTACCTTCGTCTTTTACGGTTTACTTTCAGTCAATATACTGTACTCATTAGACGGTTTATTCCATTCAACAGATAGTGTAATTCTGCTTCATCTTCACCGAACATAGCAGCACCAGAAGATCTTATGCTGATATGCTTTCACCATGAATTTTAATTCTCTTCTTGAACCTTTTTTTTTATTTACTTGATTACTTCTTCGATGCATAGATTGAGCAGTAAGGGCGAAACACAGCTACCCTGCCTTACACTCTTTTCAATTTGAGCACTTCGTCCTGTCTTATTGTTTCTTGTTGGTTCTTCTACACATTGTAAATTATGCGTCTTTCTCTGTAACATTCTAATATTTTTCTCAGAATTTAGAACATTTTACACCCTTTTACATTGCAGAAAGATTTTCTCCGGTAGAACATATCCTATGAGCGTGTCTTCATATTTCTTCCGCCTTGCTTCCATTACTAAGCGCAACCGTCGTAGCCACGGAAAATCTCTTTGTCATGTAGAAAAAGAGTAACAAATGGAGAACAACTGAATTTCTTCATCTCTTAGGTTGTTTCACCTTAACCACAGGCTTCAGACAGCCACATTAGTTGTCCGCATTATTTCTCATGGCTTGGAGTACTACTCGCCTACACAGATAGATATGGCTGTCTAATATAGATAATTATCGTGGGTTTTGCTAGAATGTTGCCAAACTGCTATTCATCGACAACCATTTTCCATGGAAAATATGTGCCGCAGTCATTTTCTTACAGCCATAAGCGTGTTGTAAATATGTAATGAATCACATTATCAAGATGGAGTGTGCGAAACTTTTTACGTTGCGTAAAATGGAAGAGTAGAGCACAGTGTTGGAGGAGCACAGTGTTGGATTGTGAAAGGAAATCGGCTATTCCATATTAAAGCCTTCACCTTAAGCGATTTATTGAAACCACGTAGAACCTGAATGTGGATGACCCGACATGGATCTGAACCGCTGTTTTCCCAAATTCAGGCCGGAGCCTTACCCCTGTGACATCTCACTCTACTTTTATTCTATATGTCTAATCAGACAGGAGAAGCCGTAATTCATTACATGTAATTCCCACTTTCAAGTATTACAAATACTTCTCTATCGTTCTCTCTTCCCGCTTTGCTTGAAGGAGACGTTATGTCTGCTCTCATATCAGTTATTCGCTTTTCTAACCGTCAGTCATCAGTTATGGCCTTATTTGTAATCACCAGTAATAATGGACGCAAAAAAATCCCCATTGTTGTCGACAGCCTTAGCGAATGACGTGTAAGGAATCACGCACAAATGGTAGCCTCGGTTTAAGTAACACGCTCGAGTCAGAAACCCCCAATGAGTTGTAAATGTCTAACATTATCGGCAGATAATATAAGAGGCGCACCCTAGTGACCTAGTGTGTCGTCAACGACCGAATTGTGTACTGAATAAGTCTAACATTCCTCTGAAGAGTCTCCACAACATAAAGAAATACTCACGCGAACGTAATATCGCAGCAAATGTGTTCTTGCCTTACATTTTGAACCACCCTTGTTAATATTTGAACTTCATAGCACAAATTATTTCTACCAACTGCAAATGTCTTCCCCGACGGCCATGGCATCTTCCAGCAGCATAACTGCCTGTCTCATAAGGCCACTGCTGCAGTGATTTGAGGCGCATGACAGCGATCTCACACTGATATCTTGAACACCAAATTCGCCATATCTGACCCGGGTGGAACATACCTAGGATGCTCCAGTTCTGCGCTCATAAACAGCTGGCCAGTGATTAGATCTAAATCTACATATGATTTCCGCTAGCCACCAAGCGGTGTGTGGCGGAGGGCACAAAGTCATATCCCTCCCCCTCCCCCTCTGTTCCACTCGTGGATCGCACGAGGGAAAAACGAGTGTCTGAATGTCTCATTGCGAGCTCTAGTTACCCTTATCTTTGAATGTTTGAATGGTGATCAATGCCCGATTTGAAAGTTGGTTAAAATAAAAGCCGGCCGCAGTGGTCGAGCGGTTCAAGGCGCTTCAGTCTGGAAACGCACGACCGCTACGGTCGCAGGTTCGAATCCTGCCTCGGGCATGGATGTGTGTGATGTCCTTAGGTTAGTTAGGTTTAAGTAGTTCTAAGTTCTAGGGGACTGATGACCTCAGATGTTAAGTCCCATAGCGCTCAGAGCCATTTGAACCATTTTAAAATAAAAGAACGTAATGACTGGTCCGGTGAGTAGGATTAATACAGAGCAAATAGAGTGCGTCCTGAGGGAAATCTACTATCCGGAGGTGCTATAAGCTGTTAGGCCTGATTCACAGTTTGATACGTGGCGCACAGAGCACCATCGTCGTCAACGGAGGCTGCTTCGGTAAATTCTATATCTATGTACAATTCTTTTTTCTACGCATTGTAAAATATCAGGCAGCACATACTTAGCTTACTTTGTTTTAGATCTGAAGATAATCTTGAGGGTTCGAAGTACGTCATCTAATTAAAAATGTGTATCTGAGACTGAACAACAAATGCTCAGAGAAGTTATCGTATTCATTGACTAACTTTTCGTATATGAATTATTGTTAAACTTTTATACTTTCCATGTTTTAAAATCATTGAATATTTAACGACAGTTCATGTAGGTCTGTATATAATTGGACTTCTATAATTTTATTATCTTTATATCTTTCTCCATGTATGCATCCATTGTTCTAGCCCCAAACTGTTAATATTTTAACGAGAATTTCTATAATATTTTATTGTTTATACTCTCAGAGTAATGTCTTATGGTTTTATACATCCAAAGGCTCATACTTTTCATATCTTAAGACACCAATTCAGTTTTAGCTACAATGAGATTTTCACTCTGCAGCGGAGTGTGCGCTGATATGAAACTTCCTGGCGGATTAAAACTGTGTGCCCGACCGAGACTCGAACTCGGGACCTTTGCCTTTCGCGGGCAAGTGCTCTACCATCTGAGCTACCGAAGCACGACTCCCGCCTGGTCCCACAGCTCCACTTCTGCCAGTATCTCGTCTCCTACCTTCCAAACTTTACAGAAGCTCTCCTGCGAACCTTGCAGAACTAGCACTCCTGAAAGAAAGGAAGGTAGGAGACGAGATACTGGCAGAAATGGAGCTGTGGGACCGGGCGTGAGTCGTGCTTCGGTAGCTCAGATGGTAGAGCACTTGCCCCCGAAAGGCAAAGGTCCCGAGTTCGAGTCTGGGTCGGGCACACAGTTTTAATCTGCCAGGAAGTTTCATATCAGTTTTAGCTACTCTATTTTACTATTTGATCCCTTTTGCAGTTTTACACATGCGTTGATCTACGCTTCTGGTATTTTAACACGAGGTTTTTTTATATAATTGATTTTTTGCAATTTTAGTATGCGACCATGGCTTCTTAAGCCCTCAGCATCCCTCTCACTATCTTCTCTCCCTCCTCCCTTGCCTCCTTTCCATTCTCAGTTCCCCTCACTTATACTGTTTACCTTTTACATGCCCATTTTTTCTACACTATTCGTATTTTAACGAGTGTCTTTACGTAATTATACTTTCCGCAATTTTGACAAGTTCCCTCCTATTAAACTCGTGACGTCTCCTCCACCCTCTCCCTGCTTCCTTTCCCCTCCCCCAATCTTCCCCACTCCATTATCCCCTCTCTCTCTTTCTCCGTCCCACTGACTCCCATACCACCAACAAATACCTATTTAAAACATTGACCGCAGTTGCAACACTGCAACACACAGCACTCTAATGTTGACAAGACCGGCTGCTCACTGAACTGCTTTGGTACATTCTACATTATGTATAATTCCTTTATCTATTTATTGTAAAATATCAGACGGTACTTATTTAGCTTACTTTGTTTTGGATCTGAAGATAATCCTGAGGGTTCAAAGCATGTCATGTAATTAAAAATGTGTATCTGAGACTGAACAATAAATGTGAATTATCTTGCAAAATTATAAACCTATTGTGGTCTGTTCTATTTCCACCATTCTGTGTTATGCACCTTCTTGTTATTCCATTTGCCTCCCTTCCATTATTAACACATGCGAATATTACCGTTGATTAGAGTAGCTCAGTTTTATTAATCCAGTGATTTTATTACGTGGATCCGTATATTTTGGCGCAACAACGAATATCGAAAACCAAGAATACTACAATCATTGGGTGTATCACATTTTTTGTATTTGAACTTCAATGCACTTAGCATATTTAAATGGTCTATCTTGATTGCAAATTACGTAGACTCACTGAGAACATCGCTAGAAGCAACTGCAGAAATCGAGTTTCAAAATTGCGCGTTCGATCAGGAAGACACACGTGACTTGACTGGATGCCCGCAAGTTACAGATACCTCGCAGCGGTCACTACAAGTAAACTGCTATTGATTCGATTCCACTGGCGCCGTGTCCTGTGACCCGAGTGTACTGCTCAGTACGTGAATACATGCGCGCGCGCTCGCTCGCACACGCACACACACACACACACACACACACACACACACACACACACAAACGAAGATTTTTTCCAATAATTAGTTTTTAATGTTTCCTGCTATGCTCCCTTTACATTTGTTTACTGTTTAAGTTTTGTCACTCATGTTAGAATTTCATTGTCGAAGATGACATTTACTCCGAATTTCAATCTCAATCTCCACGTGTAACATGTAGTTCAAATGTGTTCACCAGTACTACCTCCGTCTGGAAACGATCATCATTTAATGTCTGTCAATGATCTTGCAACCGAAAACGGGCTATCTAAATAAATTAGTAATGTACGACATGCACTTTTCTCTGCCTCTCATTTAAAAACGCGAACATGGTGAGCAAGCAGCGACGGACGGATCAATTACAATATCTTCCTTAGGTTTAGTAACCACCCTTGTCACCGGGTCTGGTTCCATGTGACGTCTTCTGATTCCTGTTTTGGAAATGTATCCAAACTAAAGTGTGGTAGGATCAGAAGTTATGGGACATTAGCAGCGCGGAGGCAATGCGTGAAAGAGGATCGGACGACTTAAAGAAACTTCTTTCTTCATTGCGGGGTGAGTAGCGGCGAGGAGGTAGGCTCTTTTGCTCTCAGCATAAATACTACAACTTACGCACATTGGAACCTGCTTACTGTCGTTAAACATTGGTGGTCGCTGTTCGTAGCTTCCGCAATTCCCTCCACTACGATAATGACTATTCCTTGATGCCACACGATATGTCTTATCTTCTGATCTTTTAATAAAGTTGCTCCATAAATTGCTTTTTTTCCTCATTTTGATTTAGTGCCTCCTCATTAGTTTCTCAATCTACGCAGCTAATGTTCAGCATTCTTTTGCATAACCACATTTGGGAAACTTCTATTTTCTTCTTGTGTGCGCTCTTCAGTGTCTACATTTCACTTCCATACAGGGCTACGAGCTAGATAAATATCTACATAGAATACTACCTAACACGAAAATTTATATTAGATATAGTAGCTCTTGCTACTCAACTGCCAGTCAGCCGTCCTCACAACATCGGCCAACGCCAGCTATTTTGCTGTCCAAATAGCGAAACTTGTCTACCACATTTTGTATCTCATTTCGTACTCTAAATCCCTTAGAATCGCCGGATGTAATTCACCTTTGTTCTTATACTAATGTTTTACGTTTCTTGCCATTCATCTCGCAACCTATTTTCAAAACACTATCTGATGCTTTCCTTGCCGTCTGTAACAGTATCACAGATCATCGGGAAACGTCATGTTTTCTGTTCCTTCTAAGTTTAATTTACTTTTCAAATTTCTACTAACTCTCCACAGATTCCTCGATGTCCAGTCTGGAAAAGATAAGGATAGGTTACCACCCTATATCACTCCCTTCGCAACCACTGCTACCGTTTCATGCCCTTAGGCTCTTGCAACTGAAGTCTGTGAATAACATGTGCATAACAGTATATTCCCTTCATTCTTCAGAATTATATACTTTATAATTAACTAATTTGCGTAATTTTTCGGTGGTGGCCCTCTGTCGAACCAGCGAAGTGTTGTAGATCTTTGGATGCTCTGCGTGGTATCGCTAGAAAGCAGGCAGCAAGCGGGCATTCCGTCCCCACCCCGCTCTCCCCCGCCTCTTGAACGCCCCCGAGAGGCTGACATTGCCCAGGCGTCTGCCTGCAGCCGTAGCTCGCTGGGTTGCCATCTCAGCCCACACCTCTGGCCTGTTGGCCCCATACTCTCCTAACCTCTAATATGTCCACCGTAAGCAAAAAGGTATTGTCGGAGAATAAATAAGATGGTTCTTTTGCTGTCATGCCATTATTAACGACTGCAAATGAAGCTTGACAAGTTTGTACAACGTTTCTGCTCTGGAACTTCTACGCTTACTGACAGTACCAAGAAGCACTGCGATGGAATGGTCAGATGCAAGTCTAATTTCGTACGCTTGCGTACCTTCAGCAAAAATGTAAGTGATTAATGTCGCATTATCTGTGACGGCTAAAACTGCCACCAAGCTACTGTAGGGCCGCCACAACGTGACCATATCATTAGGCATCAAATGGTGTGTAACGGGTGTACAGTGCCAGACGGTTCAGATGGATAGCGCGAACTGAGAAGAACCACAGAGCCGCGTGCTCGTATTGACGCAGCGTTACCAGTATTTAACAGAGTCCGTTAACGTCCTGCGTCTGCATGTGCGCAGACGGTCGAATCAAACAGAGTTCACAATGTGGAGTGTTCGGACGTCACGCTAGCCTGATGTCTGATTTAAACAAACGTAAGGGTCGCAAACACGTCAGCAGGTTTCTGGTCGACCAAGTATAGGGCCTTGCCGCAGTGGTAAAATTGGTTCCAGTCAGATAACCGAGGTTAAGCGCTATCGGGCTGGACTAACACTTGGCTGGGTGACCATCCAGTCTGCCAAGCGCTGCTGGCATGCGGAGTGCACTCAGCCCTTATGAGGCAAACTTAGGAACTATTTGCTTGAGAAGTAGCGCGTCCGGACACGTAACCCGAAATATGGCTGGGAGAGCGGTGACCACATGACCCTCCATATCCGCATCCAGTGACATCTGTCGGCTGAGGATGACACGGCGGCCGCTCGCTACCGTTAGGCCTTCATGGCCTGCTGGGACGGAGTCTTAGTAAGTCTACCCCATTAAGGGGGGAGCTATGCAATAATGCCAGAGTAGCACTGATAGCTAACGTCTTAAATTACGTGCTGCATGTCTTCCAATTTCTGTTTCCCCTACAGTTGTCTCGCCATCTACACCTGCATCCAGTAACACGGAGATTATTCCCTGATGTTGCAACACACGTTCTATCATCTTTTGTATCCTTATTCCAGAATGTAGAATTGTCGACTTCTGCTAGCGAGGAATGTCCCCGTTACTTTTGCTACTCTGCTTCTTACAACGTCTTTGATTCGTACGTCACGGGCAATTTTGCTTCAAGGATAGCAAAGTTCATTCACTTCGTCTAATTCGTGGTCCCCAGCTTCGATGTTTCGACCATCACCAGTCACATTGCGGCCACTCCTTATTACATTCGTAGTTTTTCGGTTTAATGTCAGTCCATAGGGTGTTTGTTAGTTGCATACAACAGCTCCTGTAATTCTTCCTCACTTTCTCTGAGGACAGCAATGCCATCGACGAATCGATATGCATACACCTTGAATTTTCATCTTACATTTGGAAGTTTCTTTGGTTCCGTCATGTTTCTTCGACGTCAAGGTAGAAAAAAAAGAGACAATTCGCATCCTTGTCTTACGCCCCTTTAAATTCGAATACTTTGTTCTTGGTCTTCCTTTTTTATTGTTCCCTCCTGGTTCTCTAACATAATATAAATTACCCCTCTTCCGCCAACAACTTATAGCTATTTTTCTGAAAATTTAAAACCTCTATCACGATTTTACATTTTCGAATACTTTTTCTTGCCTACAAATGCTATGGATGTTAACTGATTTTTTTTGTCTTGCCTTTGTTATCAAGCGCGAAGTCAGAATTGCTATTGATATGTATATTATTCTGACAGGACCTTCGATATATTGGTTCTTATGCTGATGCTCGCATTTATCGATCTCTTAGATCTTTAGAAATGTGCGATGACATTGTTACCAAATCCGATGTAATGTCTGTACTATCATGGGTTCCGCACACTGACTATAGTATTGGATTTCCTATCTTTCATATTATCAGATACTTGCCCTCCCTCGTCTCCACGAAGGTACTCTTCCCACCTATCTGCGCCCTTTCCGCGGTCATTATATTGACGTCTTTGAGTCAGCCACCTAGCCAGTTAAGTGGAGAAGCATTTCTTTTAACCCAAGCCAATCACCAGACGGGCGCGGCTACCTTGCTGCCTTAGGAGGCTGTTTCCATTACATCATCGAAAATTACCGTCTACTGTGAAGATCTGTTTCGCAGGCACCAAGTTTCTCGGGATAATCTCCAAACCATGTCTTCTGGGCCGTTTGTTAAGCAAAGTAGTCGAACAACGCTAAAACATACAAAATTTCAGTAATCATTACGAGAAAGGAAAGCGGCTAACAAGGAACAACAGATATTTAAACTAACCAATGTTTTATTAACTTGTATACTGAAGAGCCAAAAAAACTGACACACCTGTCAAAAATCATGTAGGGTCATCGAAAACACATAGAAGCACCGCAACACCACATGGCATGGACTCGAATAATGTCTGAAGCAGTGCTGAAAGGAACTGACACCATGAATCCTGTCCATAAATCCGAGATCTCTTCTGGACAGCACTTGCAAGGCATCACAGTTATGCTCAATAACATTCTTTTCTGGGAGGTTTGGTGGCCTGCGGAAGTGTTTAAACTCAGAAGAATGCTCCAGGAGCCATTCTGTAAAAATTCTGGATGTGTGAGGTGTCGCATTACACTGATGGAATTGCCCGCGTACGTCGGAATGCACAATGGGCATGAATGGATGCTGGTGATCAGACAGGATGCTTACGTATGTGTCACCTGTCACACATCTAGACGTATCAGGGGTCCCGCATCACTCCAACGAGCACCTATGCCCGTAATAGCTATTACGAGACCACTTAAAGGCACTCCTGTATTTGTAACACGAAGGTTACTGGATTGGAGCAGTTTTGGCCTGATGATGTAGTGTAACGCCGAATCTGGTCGCCTAGAAATATACCTATATAACAGGGATTGATATTCTTTTTATTGAACATTGAATAGCCGTATTCCGCCGGCCGAAGTGGCCGTGCGGTTCAAGGCGCTGCAGTCTGGAACCGCAAGACCGCTACGGTCGCAGGTTCGAATCCTGCCTCGGGCATGGATGTTTGTGATGTCCTTAGGTTAGTTAGGTTTAACTAGTTCTAAGTTCTAGGGGACTAATGACCTCAGCAGTTGAGTCCCATAGTGCTCAGAGCCATTTGAACCATAGCCGTATTCCCATATTCCACCACAAGACGGAGTTACATTCATTAAAGAGTGAAGATGGTTAAGCTCTGTTAACAGGCTACCTGGATGTGAGATAACTCTAGCCCCATGATCAAGAGTTCGTAACACGCTACGTCGAGGTGGATGATGGCAGCCCGTAGCTCGTAGATACATGTCAGTGTGAGTTTGTATATAGAACATACTATGGTCCAAGGAACGGTCTTCTTTTCAACGGACCAAGGCATTTAAGAACTGAAGGTCTCCACTCCATGGCGAAGCAAACGCTCGGATGGAGGGAGGTATTCCAGAAATGTAGGAAGCGTTGCTGCCCCATGTGGACAATCTACAAAGGTGTTGTCCACGTATTCCAGAAATATTTCGATTTTAAATCCGCCGGATGAAGTGCTTTTCTCTCGAAGTCTTCGATAAAATAATTAGCTACTGTGGGCTACCCATAGCATCACCGTCAGTTTGCTCAAAATATTGCTTATTAAATAGAAATAAATCGAGGAAAGCACATGTCCTCCCTCAGCTTATCTCTTAAAAGTTGTAGTGAATCCACCAGAGACACTCGTGTGAACAGAAACCACATCGACACACACTAATACGTCTGCTGGTTCGAGACACTGTTCTCAGCCGCTGCATAAAATCGTCTTTCGAATACGATTTTCACGTTTTACAAAAATTGTGCTAGGTAATGTTGGGGTTGTTATACTGCTCACAATGAGGCGAAGCGGAAGCACTTCTTTATGTATCTTAGGCAGCCCATAGTCGTGGTGGAGCTGGCACTTTTAAGCACTTTTTAAGACGTTCAAGAAACTGGCTCGATTTGAGTAGGGCAGTTGCATTCCGTTGTACTGTATCAGTTCGATCCTTCTGGAGAGCACGATACGCTGAGTCCTGCAGCAGATTCGTCACGTTGCCTAAGTAAGATGTTACAGACCGGAGAATAGCAGCATTGGGCCGGCCGAAGTGGCCGTGCGGTTAAAGGCGCTGCAGTCTGGAACCGCAAGACCGCTACGGTCGCAGGTTCGAATCCTGCCTCGGGCATGGATGTTTGTGATGTCCTTAGGTTAGTTAGGTTTAACTAGTTCTAAGTTCTAGGGGACTAATAACCTCAGCAGTTGAGTCCCATAGTGCTCAGAGCCATTTGAACCAATAGCAGCATTTCCCTTTCCAGCAGGTAAAATTACTATTTCTGTGTCTTCTCTTAAGGAGCGGAGCTTTTTTTTTCTTCACTCTTGATGTTCCGCTTGGTTGCGAGCATCCTGGTTACAGGTCTGCAACATTCTTGCTTTATTTCTTCAGCAGTCTCACTGGGAAGTTATAAGATGACTTGCTCAACGGCACTGATAACGTACTTGACGGGCAAGATCTATGGGGTGTTCACAAATGTTAGTCCCTTATCCAACATCCATATCGCAGCATAATCAGTTTTTTATTTGTGTAATTAAACACAGTGTTTCTACTTAGCTTGTGTTTCTGTGATGATTGGCGAGTAAGGGGATGGATCTCGGAAGTTTCACTCGTCACGGCATATAGTCACGTCCAATCAGAAAGCAGGAATCCGCTACCAGATGCGAAGAGGTATTCAGATGAAAGGAAGCTCCTGGAGACACTCTCTAATTAACCTTGTATAATGGATTGTCTCACCAATGTTATACTGGCTGGTTGTTTAATCTCCTCGACGTCACGGTGTCTATACACTGGGTTGACAAAAGTAATTACGTGACGATATAGACATACACACATGGTGATAGTATGGCGTACACAAGCCATAAAACGGCATTGCATTGGTGAAGCTGTTATTTGTGCGCACGTGATTCCTGTGGAACGCATGACGGGAATTAACAGACTGAATGTGGACTGCCAAGTGGACATATGAATTTCGGAAATTGTTAGAGAATCCAATAATCTTAGATGGACAGTGTCAACAGCGTGGCGAAGATACCAAACTTCAGACATTACCTCTCACACGACAACGCCTTCATTTAACGACAGGTAGTATGGGCGTTTGCGTATAGCTGTCAGGAGTTTTCATCGCTAACAGACAAGTAAACCTACTTGAAATGAACGTAGAAATCAATGTGGGACGTACGATGAACGAATCAGTAAGGACAGTGCGGCTAAATTTGGCGTTAATGGGCTACGGCAGCAGACGATCAGCGGGAGTGCTTTTGCTGAGAGCACGACATCACATGCGACGCCTCTCCTGGACCCGCGATCATATCGGTCGGGCGCTAGGCGAATGGAAAACCGTGGCCTGGTCACGTGAGTCCCGATTTCCGTCGGTGAGAGCTGTTGGGAGAATTGGAGAGTGGACCAGACCTCACAAAGCCACGGACACAAGTTGCCAACGAGACACTGAGGAAGCTGGTGTTGGCTCCATAGTGGAATGGACTGGGTCCTTGGGTCCAACTGAATCAAATGTTGACAGGAAATGGCTGTGTTCGGCTACCTGAATAACATTTAGAGGAATTCATAGCCTTCATGTCCCCAAATAATGAAGGAACTTTCATGGGTGACAATGCACAATGTCACTGGGCCACAATAGTTCGCGACTGGTTTAACGAACATTCAGAACAGTTCGAGGGAATGATTTAGCTACCCCGACGAGCCGACAGGAATTCCTCTGAGCATTTATGGGA
Source organism: Schistocerca nitens (assembly GCF_023898315.1). Lineage (NCBI taxonomy): Eukaryota > Metazoa > Arthropoda > Insecta > Orthoptera > Acrididae > Schistocerca > Schistocerca nitens. Next base: position 429,847,641 of record NC_064622.1, read on the forward strand.
CGTAATAGAGACGTTATTTGGGGCACAAAATCTTGTACTGGCAACATTTTCGCTATTATGGACGGCTTTGGAGACAGCATGGCTCATTGTTTTCGCAGTGGACTTGCAACGACTTGTTGAGTCCATGCCACGTCGTGCTGCTGCATTACGCCGGGAAAAAGGGGATCCAATGCGATGTTAGGACGCATCACATGACTTTTGTCACCTCGCCTTATAAACATGGCGAATGTCAGCATAGTTTGTGGGTCCCGGGATCTCAACAAAAATGCCTTTTCTTTCATGATTTTCTGTACCTTGAAACTCACAAAAATGTGCATGGTCTGGATTTGAACTCTTACCGAACCTTAGTCGCTGCGCTACTTTAACTTGCTTAAAATGTGTCTTACGTTACAGTTACAGGTGGAACGCACGAAACTTCAACATCGATTATCCCGAAAACTCGGGGCCAAAGGCTAGGAAAGCCACTAGCCAGGTCTCAGCACACGTCCCTCTACAACATAGACTAATCAGAATCCGCATAACTTCAATCGTCTCTTCCGACACAACTTCACACTGTCAGAATTCTCAGCCAACACAGCTAAGTTCAAGAGGGATACAGCTACGAAAATGTCGTGGTTAATTTGGCAAATACGGTGTTTGAATATGGAAGAAGTTTTCTGCGGTTATCAGCCGAGCGGCAGTGTAGTCTTGGAGAAACAAAAAAAAAAAAAAAAAAAATGGTTCAAATGGCTCTGAGCACTATGCGACGTAACTTCTGAGGTCATCAGTCGCCTAGAACTTAGAACTAATTAAACCTAACTAACCTAAGGACATCACACACATCCATACCCGAGGCAGGATTCGAACCTGCGACCGTAGCGCTTGCTCGGTTCCAGACTGTAGCGCCTAGAACTGCACAACCACTCCGGCCGGCTTTGGAGAAATACTTTAACATGTTTTCTGTTTGTCAACTTCAGTAGAAAGAAACGAGCAGAAAACTCGTTGAAACGTTACTTTCAGTTGACGGCAGGTACTATGGGAGGAATTAAACACTGAAATACGCCGAGAAAGTTTACGTTAAACTACGGTCGTGTCTGTTAATAAAGGAGAAGTATTACGAAAACAAGAGGGTTGCAACTTGCTACTTTCCAAAGCTCCTCAACACAAGTCGCGCCCTATTTATTACCTCGCGCGCTCGTCCGTCCTGAGAGAGAGAGAAAGTCGTTATCTGACGTTGGCACATATGTTTCATTTTTTCTGGCCATTATATTGCGAGAGAGGTGGAGTATCTAAGAGAACAGAGGGATTCTTTAAAATATGCTACTTGAGTGGTAAATGCAAACGAAGATGCAAATTTGTTTTCTACCCGCCGGATGATATGCAGTCGTACCGATTGTATGGCTCTGAATAGAAGTGGGAAAGGAAAGAAACTAATGAAGACCTGAGGGCTGGGCGGAGCTGGAGCTCCCTCCTTTCCCCCTTCGCCCCTCCCCTCTTCTCCACACCCTGTGGGTGATTGCCTCTCACTGCGAGCGACACCTTTCTCTCCATACAGAACAGATATCTTCGTTCTACACAGCTGGTCTCGCATGCAGCGTAAACCAATAGCACGTTACCTCACAAAGAAATCGTTCAACGCATCCAACATTTACACAATTATGCCCGTATCTACGAGGGGCATGCGATAAGTAACGAAACGCATTTTTTTCTTGGCCAATTTAGGTTGAAAAAAATTCTGATTTTGATATGTGGAGCGTGGAATATTTCCCCTTCAGCCCTTATACATTCATGGCGGCGATGTACAGAGGCTTCAGAATGGCGTCTTTTACGGAACTACGGTCCAAGCAGAGACATATCATTGACTTTCTTTTGGCGGAAAAACGTAGCGTTGTAGATATTCAGAGGCGCTTGCAGAATGTTTATAGAGTCCTGATAGTGATTAGTTGTGGCCGAGCTGTTCTAGGTGCTTCAGTCCGGAACCGCATTGCTGCTACGGTCGCAGGTTCGAATCCTGCCTCGGGCATGGATGTGTGTGATGTCTTTAGGTTAGTTAGGTTTAAGTAGTTCTAAGTCCTCAGACGTTAAGTCCCATAGTTCTCAGCCATTTTTTATAGAGAATAAGAGCACGGGAGGTCGTTGGGCAAGGTATCTGCCATCATCACAACAAGGTCGCGCAAACCAGTCCTATCTCTCGCATGCTGGCCGGTTGTACATACCTGTGACTGCGATGCTGGAGCACGAAGACACTATCATTCGAGGTGATGGACGAATCACAATCAATAACTCCTCTGGGCAACTAGACTTCTCTGTTGGTGGCGCTGACACACTCGTCCACCAGTTTGGCTACTCAACGGCGTGTGTCCTTCGGGTTCCTCGCTGCCTAATAGAAGGCCACAATGAGCGACGAAGGACCATATGTGCGTAATTGCTTGCTCGTTACGAGGCTGGTAATGACAAACTATTTTGTTGAACATCATTACAGGCTGTGACACAAGGGTTCAAAACGGTAATCGATGGACTGCTGCCACACCACATCTCCTATGAAGAATAAGTTCAAAAGCGAACCCTCAGCCGTCGTCTGCGTGTCTGAAGACGTTATTCTCTCTGATGACCTCGCTCATGGTTGAGGCCGAAGTCGAGCCGAAGAGTGGCATCATGCAGGACTCCCCGGCGTATGACCGTTGCATTCAGCGGAAATTACGGTGAAAAACAGGGTTTTGTAGCCAAAAAATCGGGAGTAATATGCTGTATACCTGCTTTCAGTACACCAATCTGCTTTTACAAAAAGAGTGTGCTGCATTAACTATTGAAAGCAGATGGTGTTTTTTAAGGACAGATTGCAAGACACAGTTTCGTTAGTTTTCATTCACTCGAACATGTTTAGTAGCAATGGTAACCTCAGAGAAATCGCTGTTCTAATGCATCATTTACCTACGCCTGTGTCCGGCGCGGTAGTAAACACCGCTGTTTCATCCGAAAACCGTAGGGCTGCAGGTGCGGCCGTGTTGTGATCATTGTCGTATTGTTTGCTGTTTTCCAATACAGCCCTTCAGATTTCTTTTTAAGCTTATTCAACTTAAGATTTAGGGTCAAAATAATTTTGCAAATTTGTTAATTTTTTTAAAGAAAATTTTATGGTTAAATGCTTTGATTAGCTCTCAAACACAGTTTGTATATTGTTAAATAAACAGGTCGTGTTGAAAGAAAGTTATACTGGTGGGTCCTCCCTTCCAAGTTTTCCTTAATCCCAGTAACTACCTCGTCTCAACTTTAATATTTATGTAGCGCCTTCGCGCTGATTAGACAAACAAGTGTTGAGGAACTCTTTTTTGATAAGTTCCTTCTTCAAAAAGTAATCAGGAAACCGACTGCAGAGGAAGATGAAGTCATAATCACTATCAAAATTAAATGGAAATGAACGCAGCTGGGATTGACAAAGGAAGGGTGAAAACTATCAGTGCCCTTTAGAAAGAAAATGTTCCAATTTATGTCAAGCAGTTTAGGAAAATCGCGGAGAACTTTAATCTGGAATGTCAGGTAGATCAGCGGTACTCCGGGATTTTTTCTTTGTCATCAGTCTACTGACTGGTTTGATGATGCCCGCCACGAATTCCTATCCTGTGCTAACCTCTTCAACTCAGAGTAGCACTTGCAACCTACGTCCTCAATTATTTGCTTGACGTATTCCAATCTCTGTCTTCCTCTACAATTTCTGCCCTCTACAGCTCCCTCTAGTACCATGGAAGTCATTCCCTCATGTCTTAGCAGATGTCCTATCATCCTGTCCCTTCTCCTTATCAGTGTTTTCCACATATTCCTTTCCTCTCCGATTCTGCGTAGAACCTCCTCATTCCTTACCTTATCAGTCCACCTAATTTTCAACATTCGTCTACAGCACCACATCTCAAATGCTTCGATTCTCTTCTGTTAAGGTTTTCCCACAGTCCATGTTTCACTACCATACAATGCTGTACTCCAGACGTACATCCTCAGAAATGTCATCCTCAAATTAAGCCCGGTATTTGATATTAGTAGACTTCTCTTGGCCAGAAATGCCTTTTTTGCCATAGCGAGTCTGCTTTTGATGTCCTCCTTGCTCCGTCCGTCATTGGTTATTTTACTGCCTAGGTAGCAGAATTCCTTAACTTCACTGACTTCGTGACCATCAATCCTGATGTTAACTTTCTCGCTGTTCTCATTTCTACTACTTCTCAATACCTTCGTCTTTCTCCAATTTACTCTCAAACCATACTGTGTACCCATTAGACTTTCATTCCTGTCAGCAGATCATTTAATTCTTCTTCACTTTCACTCAGGATAGCAATGTCATCAGCGAATCGTATCATTGATATCCTTTCACCTTGTATTTTATTTCCACTCCTGAACCTTTCTTTTATTTCCATCATTGCATCCTCGATGTACAGATTGAAGAGTAGGGGCGAAAGGCTACAGCCTTGTCTTACACCCTTCTTAATACGAGCACTTCGTTCTTGATCGTCTACTCTTTTTATTCCCTCTTGGTTGTTGTACATATTGTATATGACCGGTCTCTCTCTATAGCTTACCCCTACTTTTTTCAGAATCTCGAACAACTTGCACCATTTAATATTGTCGAACGCTTTTTCCAGGTCGACAAATCCTATGAAAGTGTCTTGATTTTTCTTTAGCCTTGCTTCCATTATTAGTCGTAACGTCAGAATTGCCTCTCTCGTCCCTTTACTTTTCCTAAAGCCAAACTGATCGTCACCTAGCGCATTCTCAATTTTCTTTACCATTCTTCTGTATATTATTCTTGTAAGCAGCTTCGATGCATGAGCTGTTAAGCTGATTGTGCGATAATTCTCGCACTTGTCAGCTGTGGGATAAGAATACATTATGAATTGAATCGGAGGGTGCGGGTACGCGGGGATAGATGGTGAATGCACCATGTAAGTAATTTTCTAGATCCCACGAGATAACAAAAAAACTAAGGAGATGCTGTAATGGAAGGTGGAATGACATCATTAGAAAATATACTGCCTGACAAAAAATGTCCAAGTTCGAGTGTGAGTGTCATACTTAGTGTTCTGCACAAACATACTACGTATGTGGATAGTTCATCCGTCCCTGAAATCGAGAATTTTGACGATTTTTGCCTGTTATCGATATCAGCCTCATAAATTCCAAGACTGTACCAAATTCTCTATAGTATTTCATGAGGCAAGCACAGATATACAAAAAGAAGCGTCCAGGGTAGTTCAGTTTATACATGTCGAGAGAAGAGATTTAATGAAATATTTTTTATTTACTTATTGAAACGTGACTACAACTTAAATTTTATGTTTACATGCAATAATATTTTTCTGTTGTGCTTTAGACGAATGATGAATGCAATTGAGTTCTAATACAAAAGAAAATAAGTATTTTATGTGGTATAATCCCAAATTAACAATCTTCGAATTTTTCCTTTACGTGTAATGTGAAACCTAGCTTCTAGCCAAGTTTCATGGTTCTGCTTCAACGGGGGTACCCAACAGATTTTGAAGAGTTAGTTTACTAATGTAAAAGTATTGGAGATAAATTGTCGTATCTTTCAACTGTATTGATTTAGAAAACCAAATTTTTCACAAAGCCAAGCGGCCACTGACTTAAGTATGTGACGTAAATTTAGAACTTCATACGTCTATCCGATTCTGAGAAAATGGGTTCTTACCAGTCGGACGGACAGATAGACTGGAGGACAGACAAAGTGATCGTATAAGGATGCCGTTTTTACCGACTGAGGTACTGAGAGCAGCAAAATGAATCATCCAGATACCATGGTCTGATGTAAGTGTAACTTTGTGAACGTAGACGCAATCTGCGGCTTTGTAAATGATTTGAGTTGCAATTTCTGTGACAGGTAGACTGGAAACAGAAGTGCGTTCGTGTAGTTCCCAGTGTTGTTCGTGATCAGTTTTAGTACCAGTCCTGATATGTTATAAAAGGGGCGTGAAAAGCGTCTCATGTTTAGTGATTACAGTGAAGGAGACAGAGATGCGGCATACTTGTGTGATGCAGCGGAGTTTGAGGGGGCCTCATTGCCTCCATTTTGTGGGTCGTCGAATCATACAATATCCAGGCCTGATGTTGGACTGCATGGGAATGTAAGAGGAGGCATACACGTCGTCCAGGTTCTGGTGGACGATGTGCGACTATCTCAAGGCAGCATCGCCGCATTGTGATCCAAATACATCGTAATCTCATTCATATCTGTGCCTCCTGCCTCGCCGCTGGTGAGGGGTCATCAATTTGATTCCATAAAGGGACGCATTTGACGCAGCCAGCAGTGCGTGGATAGTGCGACGAGCAGCTCCTATGGTTGGCGACAAGAGGCGCAGCGGAGCAGTCCGGCTGTAGGATTCCGCTGGAGAAAGCGAAGATACCTTGACGAAGCTCTTCAGTGCTGCTTGCACTAGGAGGGGATATTGTGGAACCACCAAAGCACTGGGGTTTCGAATAGTCAACACTGGGGGCCGACAGCAACGACGGCACCCAAAAGTTAACTGCAGTCCACAGCTCGTGGTCGTGCGGTAGCGTTCTCGCTTCCCACGCCCGGGTTCCCGGGTTCGATTCCCGGCGGGGTCAGGGATTTTCTCTGCCTCGTGATGACTGGCTGTTGTGTGATGTCCTTAGGTTAGTTAGGTTTAAGTAGTTCTCAGTTCTAGGGGACTGATGGCCATAGATGTTAAGTCCCATAGTGCTCAGAGCCATTTGAACCATTTTGAGTTAACTGCAGTTAAGTCAGCATTTAACCCTGGTCAACGCAAAATTCGTCATCAACCTAGGTTACAGTTAAATGAAGGAGTTGTTCCCGGTTAAAGGTGACCGAGATTGGAGGCTCTTTTATCATGAATTGATCGCCGTTAAAATAAGGTAAATACGTACTGTATTAACATGGCAGCGCGCATTGATGTTATAGATGGCATAGAAGGTGACTAAATGTTATATCTTGACCATTTAAACCGTGCCCACAAACAAGTGATATGTTTGTGCACAGGGAATTTTTTTTTCGAAGATTACAGGGACAGGAAATTTGAGGAAAGATTTCATCTTTCAAAAGAAAGGCGGTGATTATTCGGTCAAATCAAAGCGAGAGTGGAATTTCCTACTTATCGGAATAATCCTGTCAGACCCATGAACAGAATTCTAATGACTTTTAAGGGCATACGCAATTGGAGCTTTTAATACCGGTATTTGCGAGAGAGATGATGTACATAGTAAAACAGCAAAAAATTATCTGTGATATATCGGGAATCATAGCAGCAATGTCTCCACAAGTTTCGTTCTCGCGCACCTAGGTACATACTGGAGACACATAGACAGATATCGGTAGGAGTACCTGTTGCGCACAGTTTGACTTTCTGTACAGGAGTTAATCGTGCCGTTTGCCATTATGTTGTACAACTAGTCATGGTTAGCAAGAAAGTGCGTCGTTTGAGAGTGGGTGTGTCAGCCTGAAACCTGTAACCACTGCAGCAATAATAGTGTATTCGTGCAGTTGAGATGGACAAAATAAATAAATTATCAGATGTTCTGTTTTTTGTTAGGAAGTGAATTTTTTAATTTGTTTTTATTTATAAACGTCCTTGAAACTACGCGAGGCCAAGTTACTTGGTCAGTGAAAGAGTAAATACACAGATTACTGAACGACGATTAAAAAATTTGTAAACAAAAAAATTAAAAATTGGTAAAACAATAAAAAATGTGAGTGAGTATACAAATGAGTAACACATTACAGTGAAAGGTTCTCAAACAAAGCAGGCGCTCCTGTAAAGAATAGGATTGTGCTATGAGGCAAGTTTTCAACTTGGTTTTGAATATTTAGCATTCGTCAATAATTTTTTTCCAGTCCTGCTGGATTCCTATTGAAAATGAAAGCTGTTGAACAGTGCACACCTTCCGTACAATGTGAAACGTCCCCTTAGAAAAATTTATGAATTATTGTGCTGGTAAACCCCTTACGTTATTTGATTTTCAAACAGCTGAGCAAAACTGAACGTATTCAGACGTTTCTCTCTTTACTTACTCTGATCATCACTACACTAAAACACAATATTTTCAGCGCAACGCAATCTGACTTTCAAAAATCCCTACAAAAGAATGGCCCTAACAATAACCTATACGTTTCACAAATCACTTACCTCACAAAAGTCTTCATTACTCGAACAACTGCAATACAGCGAGCGCCAATACCGCGAGCTAAATAAAAGATTCAAACTACTGAAGGCACCAACTACTGGTAGGCATAGTTAGCAAATGAAAGATTTTGATAGAGAACAAACAATGTATTTACCTTAATAGTGTTCATACGTCATAAAATATATATATCAGTTCATGACATCCTGTCTTACAAATTTACTGTGTCTGATGGACACACGTCCAGATCATCCGCTCTCAAAACTCCGCCATCTCTCTCCCCACATCTACCACTGCTGGCGGCTCACCTCCAACTGCGCAACGCTACGCGCTGTTAACAGCCAAGGTTTGCGAACTGGCAACCCAGTTCAGTCTGACCGCACTTCTGTGGTAAGCATTCTCTTGCTGAAAGGACAGAGGTGCCTAACATAAAAGCACAATTCCTAATTTTTGTTGGTAATTATGGTTTTCAGTAGTAACGTATGGCACATCATGTACGTCATGTGATACATCGGCGATAATATTCCTGCCGTTGATGATGGTTTAAGAGCGAAACCCGTAGCAGAATAAGTAACATTATCACAGAGAGCACAGTGTTACGCATTTTGTAAAATTCGTACATGCTGCTGACCAGCGCCAAAGCAAGCTGGTTGACGTTTCACTGTCACTGACAGTGCAGGTCATTGTTATAGTGACTACAGAAGCATACATTTCCTACACAAGTCTTAGAATGTATCTGATACAACCAAGAAAGCTTTCCATCTACACTTAGTCCAGAAAGTTCAAATGGTCGGCTTCAGTGACTTATCACATTGGAGAACCCAGTTCCGCTTATACACTAGTTTCGTGTCAGAACAATAAAACACTGCGTTTTGTTGCAGTTAAGCGTTGATATGTATTATGTAGGCAAGTGCTAATGTCACTTACCACTTTATCAGCTACAACTAATACAAAAAATGAAATTATCTGTTTTGTAGAAAGGAAATGTGGTTCTGCCTTGAGCAAACGCAGTTCTTCTTAATTTAGCTTCTGAAAAGTTTCTCCTTCCTTAGTGGGTTTTATGTATTATCTTATTATTGCATTATAATGTTATCATTTGCAGCACAGTTATAATTACTGGCTTCCAGTACGTCAGTTTTTGTAGAACCCTAGTTTTCGTGTTTCTGCAGGATGTTCGAGTGAGCTTCCTACAACACACTGTTTCACTGTTTGTGTGATACTCACGTACCGAGAACCAGTGAAACAGTTTGTGTTAGGAAGTTCACTCGAACAGAAACACGAAAAACCCGAGATCAACAAAAAAATGTAAGGCAATAATTATAGTTGTGCTGCAAATACCAAACATGCTTGGGAACGCCAATACGCAATAATAAGATAATAAATAAAACGCACTGAAAATGGAGAAATTTCTTCTAAACCTGTATGGGCAGTGAAACAACAAAAACTAGGTTTGGTCAAGGCAGAGACACGTTTTTTTATTTCGTATTTGTTTGTTCTTGACCGTGCAGCCATATACCAGTCATCCGATTACGATGAAACTTTGGTGCGCTGTTCTTCGGACGCCCGAAAAGGTTTCTGTGAGGGTAAGAACGACCAACCATCAAGAGGGGTGGGGATAAAAATGGAGTGACATAGAAACTTAACTCAGGATCGTCTGAAGCAAATTCAATCAAATTTTGTACAAACGTGACTCATTATTTGTACAGAAATATTTTGGCGTAATATACCCCGACGATCCATCGCGGTGTGGGTTGGGGTGGAAGACGTGACAGGCAAAAGGATTTTATAACGACGATATTAGTATTGTATACCTATTTCTGGACAGTGAAATATCAGCAAATTTGTGTAAAGTCTGAAGGAAATTCTACAAAAACTGGCACTAGCATGACTTGCTGTCTTGAGGAATGTATGTCACAGGAAGACAAGCTTAGGATCCCTTTAAGGGGACCACTCCCTGCCTATCTAACCCATGTTAATTTATGCAAGTATTTGACCCATTTCTGACAAAACTATGTGATGCAGGACCTTAATATTATTACTGTAAGTTACATGATGCTAATCAAGTCCATTCTACTAGAATCTACTTTATCCGTTTTTTTTTAGTACCCAACACATTCCAATATTACCACAACTTAAAGCAATAACTGCATCATGAACTCCTAGTTTCATTCTATACATGCCTACAAATACAGTTTCAGGAAGGCAGCTCAAAATGATGCTGTTGAAACATTCATTTGGGTTCTGTGTCTGCCCATGCAGACATTTTCTTAGCAGGTCAGGATGAGCCAAGTCTCTGAAAATAGGTTTCATTGCTGTAATAACAGCAGCAGGAAGAAAATGCTGGTCAGAATAAGATTCTCCAGTTGCCTGAGCCCTATTGTATTTGCACCACGAATTTTCTCCTGATGGACACAATCCATGACATGGCTTATCATCAGTAGAGGACTTATGGGAGAATATGGTCTTCATTGGTCTTCATATCTCCTTCATTGCCTCCATATTATCTTTATTTCTCCTAATTGCCTGCCCATAGTATACCTGCAAGTTTTCAATCACACTTGAACAAAATTAACCGCGTGTTTGAAAGCGTGTTGTTTACAAACAGCAGAAACAAAAGAATACCGACCGTTGCATTCCAAGGATAGCCAACACACTCGGGAGTAAAAAAAAATCCCGAACGTGCAATGTAAGAGATATAAAGTTTTAAAATATATGCACAAAAGTGGGTGCAAGAAAAGTGGGTAGGAAAATACTATTTAAATGCTAAAAAAATTTTTTTACAGCAAAATCCTTTTCATAGTACTTAAATAAAACCTTAATCTATCGAAATATGATGAAAACCGAAAATCGATTTTTTTCGACCTAACCCACGATGTGGTCCCCTTAACTGAGGGTTTAGCGTGAAAGGAGCGGACACAGAAGCATCAACGTGGAACGAATGGAGCAATTTCAACCAAAACTGTTATTTACATGATTCGTTAGTTGTATAAAAATACTGTGGGTGTTAAAATATGTTTGCTACCGCTAGAGCTGTGGCTGGTGATGAGATGAGGTGACGTGTAGAAACGTCATGAAACAACGTTTTGGTATATCTTTCCAGTAAGTGGTTGACATGGAGTATTTGAAAAGTATGAAACGCAATCTGTCTCTAATCTGCATTAAGAACACAGTGTTACGAGCCGGTAATTTCCCCTGCTTGTGTCGGAGCTGAAGATCGTGACACACAGTTCAGTATCCCAACTGCGGTCCTCTCTAAAGTCGCTTGGAGTAAAATATCGGACAATCATACTGTTTCAAGTGACAGGCCATTTTTCTCGAAACGAATATCAACTACTAACAGAATTAGTTTCGTCAGAATTCAGATGAACCTACCGGGTGAAATTCGTGACAAATACGGATTAAATATGTGTGAAAATTTAAAATATTTGTGAAACATATTTATGTGTGAAAGATGTGTGACATATGTGGACGCAGGGGAAGCCTCAGGAAAAATGCTAGTCCCTCAGAATAACACTTGTTTTATCTGCAGAGAGAAAATGTAATGATTGATCTGTCGCGTCTAGAGGCAGATCAGCGATATTTTTCGATACGTGAAGGAATTCCGATTCTAGCGCCATGATGAGCCAGTATGGCTCGCAACCATCACTCTGACGCTACGACTCGGGCGCGGCATGCGTTAATTTCGCCGCGGCACTTGAGACGGGCAGCCATCACTTAACTGCGACGAATTTAATAAAGCATTCCCTCGCATGAGGAGGGACACAGCAGAACGCGACACACCGGGTCACCAGGCTGGTGGGATGGAAAAAGGCGTGAGGGCGTGGGGGGTGGAGGGGGGGTAGCAGGGGGTAATGGCACAGCGACGAGTGGCACGGTCAGCGCGATAGCTCGTGGCGTCACACCGCGGTCGATATATCGATACGCGCACGTGGCTCCGCTAACGAGTCGCTCCATGGCGTCGCACGCTCCACGCCCCCTTGCTCTGTTTACAACTGCTGGACTTTCGCAGAAACGGAAACCCGCTCGTTTCACTGCACTTAAGTCGCACTGTTTCATGTAACTAAATAATTGGTGCCAAACTTACATAGTTACGTACTTTTCTATCTGATATCGTCTATTTTACACAGTATCTATACTACACTCCTGGAAATGGAAAAAAGAACACATTGACACCGGTGTGTCAGACTCACCATACTTGCTCCGGACACTGCTAGAGGGCTGTACAAGCAATGATCACACGCACGGCACAGCGGACACACCAGGAACCGCGGTGTTGGCCGTCGAATGGCGCTAGCTGCGCAGCATTTGTGCACCGCCGCCGTCAGTGTCAGCCAGTTTGCCGTGGCATACGGAGCTCCATCGCAGTCTTTAACACTGGTAGCATGCCGCGACAGCGTGGACGTGAACCGTATGTGCAGTTGACGGACTTTGAGCGAGGGCGTATAGTGGGCATGCGGGTGGACGTACCGCCGAATTGCTCAACACGTGGGGCGTGAGGTCTCCACAGTACATCGATGTTGTCGCCAGTGGTCGGCGGAAGGTGCACGTGCCCGTCGACCTGGGACCGGACCGCAGCGACGCACGGATGCACGCCAAGACCGTAGGATCCTACGCAGTGCCGTAGGGGACCGCACCGCCACTTCCCAGCAAATTAGGGACACTGTTGCTCCTGGGGTATCGGCGAGGACCATTCGAAACCGTCTCCATGAAGCTGGGCTACGGTCCCGCACACCGTTAGGCCGTCTTCCGCTCACGCCCCAACATCGTGCAGCCCGCCTCCAGTGGTGTCGCGACAGGCGTGAATGGAGGGACGAATGGAGACGTGTCGTCTTCAGCGATGAGAGTCGCTTCTGCCTTGGTGCCAATGATGGTCGTATGCGTGTTTGGCGCCGTGCAGGTGAGCGCCACAATCAGGACTGCATACGACCGAGGCACACAGGGCCAACACCCGGCATCATGGTGTTGGGAGCGATCTCCTACACTGGCCGTACACTACTGGTGATCGTCGAGGGGACACTGAATAGTGCACGGTACATCCAAACCGTCATCGAACCCATCGTTCTACCATTCCTAGACCGGCAAGGGAACTTGCTGTTCCAACAGGACAATGCACGTCCGCATGTATCCCGTGCCACCCAACGTGCTCTAGAAGGTGTAAGTCAACTACCCTGGCCAGCAAGATCTCCGGATCTGTCCCCCATTGAGCATGTTTGGGGCTGGATGAAGCGTCGTCTCACGCGGTCTGCATGTCTAGCACGAACGCTGGTCCAACTGAGGCGCCAGGTGGAAATGGCATGGCAAGCCGTTCCTCAGGACTACATCCAGCATCTCTACGATCGTCTCCATGGGAGAATAGCAGCCTGCATTGCTGCGAAAGGTGGATATACACTGTACTAGTGCCGACATTGTGCATGCTCTGTTGCCTGTGTCTATGTGCCTGTGGTTCTGTCAGTGTGATCATGTGATGTATCTGAACCCCAGGAATGTGTCAATAAAGTTTCCCCTTCCTGGGACAATGAATTCACGGTGTTCTTATTTCAATTTCCAGGAGTGTATATCTTGTTTTACAGGATGATTATAATATAACTTTCGAAACTGGAGCTAGTGTAGACGGGACCTCTTCACCGTATAGGTACTCAACGTTATAGGAGTATTGTGCAGACTCTGCGCTGCTGGATTTGCGTTGTTAGTAGTCCACCATGACTTCCCGTTAACCACCGGTAAAGGTACGGCGACGTAGAGTTGAAACACAAGCACCAGTAGTTATTACAGTCGCAGGCAGTGTACATGGGTCTGGACAAGGTGAGTAGGGCTTTACTAGAAAAGCAGCTTTATCGAGACAGCAACAATAGTGCCGCAGCATTTCGAGAGTATTGACGCATTACATGGACAAGGAGAGGTCCTCTTTCCACACCGGTGTTGGATAACGTGGTTAGGAAGTTCGAATCAAATGGCGATTTTGGATTCGCTTCGTGGAGAGAACGACGGCAGTTGTACCACATGTTGTTCAAGAAGTTACTATTGCGACGACTGAGAATGCTGAACGCAATGTCCGGCCTTCGATCAGTGCGCGAGCTGTAAAACGACAGCTGAACACTCAATAAGTCCAGAGTTCGAAAAGTGTAGTGAACTATTGTGAAATGGCATCCGTATAAACTTCCAGGCTCTCGAGGGCGTAGAGGTAGTCACACGGAGAAAAGTTTGTAACTTGGAATGTAAACAAGGTACGTAATTAACAAGTGATTCCTCTCATGTAGAAATTGAAATGTGTTTCTTTCAATGGTTTATTCATTATTTCTCCTGCGTATGTGGTTACAAACGTATTCACCAAATTTCATTGCTCTACGATCACCCGTTTTTCAATTGGGGCCCTCTTTGTAGTACGCTGAAAGTCAAACAGAGGGTCGAGCTTATCAAGAAATTATTAAGCTTCCTTTAGTCATTTAAAATTAACAAGTTTTCTGTTATCAGTCATAATATACTTTACTTCCACTACACGTTTCGCATATTAAAAATCTATGAAAATGTGGGTTTCTGCGTATTTATGAGACATGTATTAATTGTTGTGTGTACGACGTTTGGGCTACCTGTGGCATTATTTTAGAAAATCACTCGAAGTTTTGTGGAGCTCCTGGGTTGAAAAAATGAACAAAAATGTAAACCTAAATACATCCAGCGATCCCAGGTAGCTGATCCAAAACACCATTTTTTACTTACTTCACTGTAAACAAAGTGTATGTGATGACATAAGTGGTGTAAATACGACCAAAAAAGGAGCATGTGACATTGAAAGTATTTACACCTACATGTTTTTTTATCTTCGCAATCAAAGAGCTCCACAAGATTTTCTACCATGTACTGAAATAATGTTTTGTCTTCTTCTACTAGACGGTGAACAGGTTAACCCCAAAAATCGTACACACTACACTACATGTCTTATTAAGTGACATAATTCCGCCTCGTAATGGAGATTTAAATCTCTAAAACGTGTAGTGGAAATGAAATTAATTAGATAATTTTCCAAAAGTCTGTATTTTACTGTGTGTGTCCTACGGACATGCATCAGGCACTATACACACACTGTAAAATACAGACTATACAACATTTAATTACATGACAAGAAAGGCAAAAACGACGATAGTAATAATGTCTCTTCCCGTGTGGGAATCACACAAAATAAGCGGGCCCTAAGGGACGGTGACATATGAAAGTTTGGATCCGTCCGGAAGGCGAGCTCAGATAGTTTGCTAAGGCGCCAGCTACGCGTTAAGTGTGTAATCCTGGTCAGATTCCCAGCGTCGGCACAAAATGTAAAGTGTCACTAAGCAATTGCACAGCTGATGCCTAACCGTAATCGCAGTTTACGAATATGATTTATGACTGCTAATAGTAAACGTGCAGTTTCAGTTGATTTCAATGAATCGCGACATGGGGATATCTAAAATCTCTTGTATCTGACCACCGCATCGGTGAAATGTTTTGAATATGCCTTTCTATTCAAATGGTTCAAATGGCTCTGAGCACTATGGGACTTAACATCTACGGTCATCAGTCCCCTTGAACTTAGAACTACTTAAACCTAACTAACCTAAGGACATCACACAACACCCAGTCATCACGAGGCAGAGAAAATCCCTGACCCCGCAGGGAATCGAACCC
The DNA here is from genome assembly GCF_023898315.1 of Schistocerca nitens. Lineage (NCBI taxonomy): Eukaryota > Metazoa > Arthropoda > Insecta > Orthoptera > Acrididae > Schistocerca > Schistocerca nitens. The sequence goes on from NC_064622.1 coordinate 429,863,436, forward strand.
GGGAACCCTGGCGTGGGAAGCGAGAACGCTACCGCACGAACACGAGCTGCGGATGCCTTTCTATTACGCTGCGTATTTTATACGGTTAAATTAACATGGGCTAGAATATGAATCCATTATTTTTATATTTAAAAAAAGCGTTTCACAACGTAGGATGGAATAACCTATCTGAAGTTAGACTACTGGCCATTAAAATTGCTACACCAAGAAGAAATGCAGATGATAAACGGGTATTCATTGGACGAATATATTGTACTAGAACTGACATGTGATTACATTTTCACGCAATTTGGGTACATAGATCCTGAAAAATCAGTACCCAGAACAATCACCTCTGGCCGTAATAACGGCCTTGATAGGCCTGGGCATAGAGTCAAACAGAGCTTGGATGGCCTGTACAGGTACAGCTGCCCATGCAGCTTCAACACAATACTACCCTTCATCAATAGTAGTGGCTGGCATATTGTGACGAGCCAGTTGCTCGGCCACCACTGACCAGACGTGTTCAATTTGTGAGAGATCTGGAGAATGTGCTGGCCAGGGCAGCAGTCGAACATTTTCTGTGTCCAGAAAGGCCCGTACAGGACCTGCAACATGCGGTCGTGCATTATCCTGCTGAAATGTAGGGTTTCGCAGGGATCGAATGAAGTGTAGACCCACGAGTCGTAACACATCTGAAGTGTAACGTCCACTGTTCAAAGTGCCGTCAGTGTGTCAAGAGGTGACCGAGAAGTGTAACCAGTGGCACCCCATAGCATCACGCCGGGTGATACGCCAGTATGGCGATGACGAATACACGCTTCCAATGTGCGTTCACCGCGATGTTGCCAAACACGGATGCGACCATCATGATGCTGTAAACAGAACCTGGATTAATCCGAAAAAATGACGTTTTGCCATTCGTGCACCCAGGTTTGTCGTTGAGTACACCATCGCAGGCGCTCCTGTCTGTGATGCAGCGTCAAGGGTAACCGCAGCCATGGTCTCCGAGCTGATAGTCCATGCTGCTTCAAACGTCATCGAACTGTTCGTGCAGATGTTTGTTGTCTTGCAAACATCTCCATCTGTTGACTCAGAGATCGAGACGTGGCTGCCATGCGGATAGGATGCCTGTCATCTCGACTGCTAGTGATACGAGGCCTTTGGGATCCAGCACGGCGTTCCGTATAACTCTCCTGAACCAACGGATTCTATATACTGCTGACAGTCATTAGATCTCGACCAACGCGAGCAGCCATGTCGCGATACGATAAACTGCAATGGCGATAGGCTAAAATCCGGCCTTTATGAAAGTCGGAAACCTGTTGGCACGCATTTCTCCTCCTTACACGAGGAATCACAACAGCGTGTCACCAGGGAACGCCGGTCAACTGCTGTTTGTGTAAGAGAAATCGGTTGGAAGCTTTCCTCATGTGAGCACGTTGTAGGTGTCGCCACCGGCGACATCCTTGTGTGAATGTTCTGAAAAGCTAATCATTTTCATATCATAGCATCTTCTTCCCGTTGGTTAAATTTCGCGTCTGTAGCACGTCATCTTCGTGGTGTAGCAATTTTAATGGCCAGTAGGGTATATAGTCGTTGCGGTTAAAATTCAAGGGCGAAAAATAGTCTACAGTTTACGCTGAAACCTGAGTATAATTTTAAGAATCGAGTTAAAATGACGTAGGCAGTTATTGAGAAGGGAATGAGGAAGGACTGTAAACTGTCCTTCATTTAATCATCCTGTATTAATATGATGCAGTCACTGAAACTCACCATAAATTTGCTAAAGATTAAAATGCACACAAAATAAATAATGAATATCACACCACTCCACCTTTCGGCTAATTGTATAGCATCCCTCTTCCGATGTTCAACAAAGAATAGGCAGTCTTCGTTGCAAAGTGGTTTTATTTCAAAAAATTTTCAATTGTGAGTGAATTCTTAAGATACCAAACTGCAGAGGCCATCGGTCCCTGGACTTACACACTGCTTAATCTAACTTAAACTAACTTACGCTAAGGACAACACACACACCCACGCCTGAGGGAGGATTGGAACCTCCGGTGGGAGGGGCCGCACGATTCGTGACATGACGCCTCTTTACGCACGGCCACTCCACGTGGCTGGTTTTATTTATTTAATTTGTGGCGCTTTTCATTCTCACAGGAGCATCATCAGACATCGGATAAAAGCACTCGAGGACTGGCACGTGTACAGAAAGTCCCGCAATCACCAAAAATGGTACGTCATGCAAACATATAAGGAACACAGCCACCTGTGTTTGCACTAACTCGCTCTTAATACAGGGCAAGTTTAAAACCTAGACCAGGTGTTCTTAAGGCACACGTTTACGGCCCATAGGACGCTTTATACACCTGACCTACGTTGTAAACATGTCCTGTGTTGTGTTAAGAGCGAACACCCTAATGGATGTGTCCTGTACATTTTTTGGATGACGTGGGATTTTAGGGGACTTCGGGACTTTATGCTCTCTTGCCAGTGGTCTTAGAGTGTTTTTACTCGGTGAATATGTCCTGCAACTTTTTTACTGTAAATAGATCATATGAGGTCCACGTTTCAATTTCAGTTCGTCGTTCTTTGTTCTTTCTTCTTTTCCGGTATGGTTTCATCCGTTCACTACGTTTCACCTTCCTGTCTTCGGAGCAGATTGAACTAGTCTTTTTAGCTACCCTTCCTTGGAATCCCTCCATTTTCAATACTTTTTATATCTTTTGTTTTTATATTGTTTCTTTCTAAATTCTTATTAGCTTCGTTGACACAGCTTGTTGTAGACTCCTTACCCCACAAATATTTAAAAATCTTATTAGTTACTCTATTGTCTTGCATTCGAAATAAATATTTTCTCATTACGTTTTAAATGTTTTCGATATTTGGTATATTTCAGCATTACGTCGTAATTTCCAACCTTCTGAAGATGGGTTAAGAGAAATGGATAGTGACGTGGGCACACGGTGTAAAACGAGCATAAGAAGTTGGAAAATGAAATTACTGGTTTGGATCTGAATTAAGCCATGTGGTGGTACGAGTATTAGATTAGGAAATGATACACTAAAAATTATAGATACGTTAAGTTACATCATAAAAAAATGATGGCGTCAAAAGTAAAGAGAGTGGGTGGAGTAAACTGGTAGTAGCAAGATATCTTTTCTAAAGGAGCAACACAGGTTAGAAAAGGAATGTCAGTGTAAGTGCTATGAAGTATTTTCTGAAAGTATCTGTGTTTGAGTAGCATTATATGGAAGTGAATCATGGAGGGTGAGTACTACACATAAATATAATGAGAGGATTGAATTTCTCACAATTTTATGTTACAAAAGATTGTTGAAGCTTAGGTAAGTGTTGAGGGGAACTACTGAAGAGAAGGAGGAGGAGTTTTGTGTTGAACGTCCCGTCGACAACGGGGTCATTAGAGACGGAGCGCAAGCGCGGGTGAGGGAAGGATGGGGAAGGAAATCGGCCGTGCCCTTTCAAAGGAACCATCCCGGCATTTGCCTGAAGCGATTTAGGGAAATCACGAAAGACCTACATCAGGATAGCCGGAGACGGGATTGAACCGTCGTCCTCCCGAATGCGAGTCCAGTGTGCTAACCACTGCACCACCTCGCTCGGTGAACTACTGAAGAGTTCCTGAATAGAACAGAAAAATGGGCTTCATGGAACAGCTTGCAACAGTAGGCAAATTCAAGTGGACGTAATGTGCAATTGTAACGCAGAAATGAAGGGTCGTGCTCTATATAAACTATGGAAACAATTACTCATTAGTGTTTACAATCGTTCATCACAGATACACCGCAGTAAATTACATGGAACCATCACGTGATCGTTTTCCCCTTAGGAATGTATGGGTTGTGTTGTCGGTGTTGTTTCCGTAGACACAGTCACTGTTCAGTCGCACTCTATGAATAGCCTGGGTGGCAAGCAATACAGTACAAGCATTGAACCCTGTGCGCTGTCGCCTTGTCGAACACAGCTGTCGATTTCACCCTCTGGCCTTCGCTTCCTGAAGACACGATGATGTTACCACTGTATCCGCAGAACAATGGTGGGGGCGTTTGATTGCTGCTGCAGTGGCAAGGCATTGTTTGCCAGCACAATGGTAGCAGGGCGGAGTGAGTACATCTGCGTTTTGACAGGCACACACCTGGATGATCTTATTGATGAACGAAGATGACTCCTGATCAAGTAAAAGCGTCAGGACAAAAGAAACAGTAGAAATAGTAGATTTCGGTCAATAAATATTAATATCATACGACAGCTATATCGACTCGAAGGAGATGACAGAAACTGTGCTCGTCTCTTGGAAGACATCCAGAAGCCCCTTGGCAGACGGGCAAAACGTAAGCAACAAGCGTGCATTACACAGTGCTTCCGTTCTGAACGCGGTAGAGCACATCTGTACTCACGGGAATCAAGGAGAGTGACACTGGTGTTGTGTTCCTTGAGACAGGAAGTACCCGTGGTCTAGGGGTAATGTCTTATATTCATAATCAAAACGTCTTCGGTCCCGGGTTCAATCCACGCCACTGTCTATATTTTGATAAATAATCAGCATTGGCGGCCGAAGACTTCCGGCATGAGAAGTCAGCCTCATTCTGCCAACGGCCTTGTCAAAGAGGGCGGAGGAGCGGATAGAGGTTTAGGGCACTCTCTTGTCCTAGGGGTGGGAAATTGCCCCTAAAGGCGGAAGAATCAGCGATGATCAACGACATGAGGATGCAGAATGCAATGGAAACCATTACATTAAAGACACGTAACGTGTATCCACAGGACATGTGGCCTGTAATTGAAGAAGTGTCATGATGATCTCTCCATTGGCAAAAGATTCCGGAATAGTCCCCCATTCGGATCTCCAGGAGGGGACTGCCAATGGGGAGGTTACCATGAGAAAAAGATTGAATAACCAACGAAAGGATAACGTTCTACGAGTCGGGGCGTGGAATGTCAGAAGCTTGAACGTGGTAGGGAAACTAGAAAATCGGAAAAGGGAAATGCAAAGGCTCAATCTAGATATAGTAGGGGTCAATGAAGTGAAGTGGAACGAAGACAAGGATTTCTGGTCAGATGAGTACCTGGTAATATCAACAGCAGCAAAAAATGGTATAACAGGTGTAGGATTCGTTATGAATAGGTAGGTAGGGCAGAGGGTGTCTTACTGTGAACAGTTCAGTGACCGCCGGCCGAAGTGGCCGTGCGGTTAAAGGCGCTGCAGTCTGGAACCGCAAGACCGCTACGGTCGCAGGTTCGAATCCTGCCTCGGGCATGGATGTTTGTGATGTCCTTAGGTTAGTTAGGTTTAACTAGTTCTAAGTTCTAGGGGACTCATGACCTCAGCAGTTGAGTCCCATAGTGCTCAGAGCCATTTGAACCATTTGAACCAAGTTCAGTGACCGGGTTGTCCTAATCAGAATCGACAGCAGACCAACACCGACAACGATAGTTCAGGTATACATGCCGACGTCGCAAACTGAAGATGAACAGATACAGAAAGTGTATGAGGATATTGAAAGCGTAATGCAAAGGGGGACGAAAATCTAATAGTCATGAGCGACTGGAATGCAGTTGTAGGGGAAGGAGTAGAAGAAAAGGTTACAGGAGAATATGGGCTTGGGACAAAGAATGAAAGAGGAGAAAGTCTAATTGAGTTCTGTAATAGCGAATACCCTGTTCAAGAATCACAAGAGGAGGAGGTATACTTGGTTCAAATGGTTCAAATGGCTCTGAGCACTATGGGACTCAACTGCTGTGGTCATAAGTCCCCTAGAACTTAGAACTACTTAAACCTAACTAACCTAAGGACAGCACACGACACCCAGCCATCACGAGGCAGAGAAAATACCTGACCCCGCCGGGAATCGAACCCGGGAACCCGGGCGTGGGAAGCGAGAACGCTACCGCACGACCACAAGATGCGGGCGAGGTATACTTGGAAAAGGACGGGAGATACGGGAAGATTTCAATTAGATTACATCATGGTCAGACAGAGATTCCGAAATCAGATACTGGATTGCAAGGCGTACCAGGAGAATATATAGACCCAGATCACAATATACACACCTGGAAATTGAAATAAGAATAAGGGGAAACTTTATTGACACATTCCTGGGGTCAGATACATCACATGATCACACTGACAGAACCACAGGCACATAGACACAGGCAACAGAGCATGCACAATGTCGGCACTAGTACAGTGTATATCCACCTTTCGCAGCAATGCAGGCTGCTATTCTCCAATGGAGACGATCGTAGAGATGCTGGATGTAGTCCTGTGGAACGGCTTGCCATGTCATTTCCACCTGGCGCCTCAGTTGGACCAGCGTTCGTGCTAGGCGTGCAGACCGCGTGAGACGACGCTTCATCCAGTCCCAAACATGCTCAATGGGGGACAGATCCGGAGATCTTGCTGGCCAGGGTAGTTGACTTACACCTTCTAGAGCACGTTGGGTGGCACGGGATACATGCGGACGTGCATTGTCCTGTTGGAACAGCAAGTTCCCTTGCCGGTCTAGGAATGGTAGAACAATGGGTTCGATGACGGTTTGGATGTACCGTGCACTATTCAGTGTCCCCTCGACGATCACCAGTGGTGTACGGCCAGTGTAGGAGATCGCTCCCCACACCATGATGCCGGGTGTTGGCCCTGTGTGCCTCGGTCGTATGCAGTCCTGATTGTGGCGCTCACCTGCACGGCGCCAAACACGCATACGACCATCATTGGCACCAAGGCAGAAGCGACTCTCATCGCTGAAGACGACACGTCTCCATTCGTCCCTCCATTCACGCCTGTCGCGACACCACTGGAGGCGGGCTGCACGATGTTGGGGCGTGAGCGGAAGACGGCCTAACGGTGTGCGGGACCGTAGCCCAGCTTCATGGAGACGGTTGCGAATGGTCCTCGCCGATACCCCAGGAGCAACAGTGTCCTTAATTTGCTGGGAAGTGGCGGTGCGGTCCCCTACGGCACTGCGTAGGATCCTACGGTCTTGGCGTGCATCCGTGAGTCGCTGCGGTCCGGTCCCAGGTCGACGGGCACGTGCACCTTCCGCCGACCACTGGCGACAACATCGATGTACTGTGGAGACCTCACGCCCCACGTGTTGAGCAATTCGGCGGTACGTCCACCCGGCCTCCCGCATGCCCACTATACGCCCTCGCTCAAAGTCCGTCAACTGCACATACGGTTCACGTCCACGCTGTCGCGGCATGCTACCAGTGTTAAAGACTGCGATGGAGCTCCGTATGCCACGGCAAACTGGCTGACACTGACGGCGGCGGTGCACAAATGCTGCGCAGCTAGCGCCATTCGACGGCCAACACCGCGGTTCCTGGTGTGTCCGCTGTGCCGTGCGTGTGATCATTGCTTGTACAGCCCTCTAGCAGTGTCCGGAGCAAGTATGGTGGGTCTGACACACCGGTGTCAATGTGTTCTTTTTTCCATTTTCAGGAGTGTAGTAGTGATGAAGAGTAGGCTGAAGTTCAAGACATTAGTCAGGAAGAATCAATACGCAAAGAATTGGGATACGGAAGTACTAAGGAATGACGAGATACGTTTGAAGTTCTCTAACGCTATAGATACAGCAATAAGGAATAGCGCAGTAGGCAGTGCAGTTGAAGAGGAATGGACATCTCTAAAAAGGGCCATCACAGAAATTGGGAAGGAAAACATAGGTACAAAGAAGGTAGCTGCGAAGAAACCATGGGTAACAGAAGAAATACTTCAGTTGATTGATGAAAGGAGGAAGTACAAACATGTTCCGGGAAAATGAGGAATACAGAGATACAAGTCGCTGAGGAATGAAATAAATAGGAAGTGCAGGGAAGCTAAGACGAAATGCCTGCAGGAAAAATGTGAAGACATCAAAAAAGATATGATTGTCGGAAGGACAGACTCAGCATACGGGAAAGTCAAAACAACCTTTGGTGACATTAAAAGCAACGGTGGTAACATTAAGAGTGCAACGGGAATTCCACTGTTAAATGTAGAGAAGAGAGCAGATAGGTGGAAAGAATACATTGAAAGCCTCTATGAGGGTGAAGATTTGTCTCATGTGATAGATTTAGAAGTCGATTTAGAAGAGATGGGGGATCCAGTATTAGAATCGGAATTTAAAAGAGCTTTGGAGGACTTACGGTCAAATAAGGCAGAAGGGATGGATAACATTCCATCAGAATTTCTAAAATCATTGGGGGAAGTGGCAACAAAACGACTATTCACGTTGGTGTGTAGAATATATGAGTCTGGCGACATATCATCTGACTTTCGGAAAAGCATCATCCACACAATTCCGTGACGGCAAGAGCTGACAAGTGCGAAAATTATCGCACAATCAGCTTAACAGTCCATGCGTCGAAACTGCTTACAAGAATAATATACAGAAGAATGGAAAAGAAAATTGAGAATGCGCTAGGTGACGATCAGTTTGGCTTTAGGAAAAGTAAAGGGACGATAGAGGCAATTCTGACGTTACGGCTAATAATGGAAGCAAGGCTAAAGAATAATCAAGACACTTTCATAGGATTTATCGACCTGGAAAAAGCATTCGAATATATAAAATGGTGCAAGCTGGTCGAGATTCAAAAAAAGTAGGGGTAAGCCATAGGGACAGACGAGTCATATACAATATGTACAACAACCAAGAGGAAATAATAAGAGTGGACGATCAAGAACGAATTGCTCGTATTAAGAAGGGTGTAAGACAAGGCTGTAGCCTTTGGCCCCTACTCTTCAATCTCTACATCGAGGAAGCAATGATGGAAATAAAAGAAAGGTTCAGGAGTGGAATTAAAATACAAGGTGAAAGGATATCAATGATACGATTCGCTGATGACATTGCTATCCTGAGTGAAAGTGAAGAAGAATTAAATGATCTGCTGAACGGAATGAACAGTCTAATGAGTACACAGTATGGTTTGAGAGTAACTCGGAGTAAGACGAAGGTAATGAGAAGTAGTAGAAATGAGAACAGCGAGAAAGTTAACATCAGTATCGATTGTCACGAAGTCAATGAAGTTAAGGAATTCTGCTACCTAGGCAGTAAAATAACCAATGACGGACGGAGCAAGGAGGACATCAAAAGCAGACTCGCTATCGCAAAAAAGGCATTTCTGGCCTAGAGAAGTCTACTAATATCAAATACCGGCCTTAATTTGAGGAAGACATTCCTGAGGATGTACGTCTGGAGTACAGCAGTGTATGGTAGTGAAACATGGACTGTGGGAAAACCGGAACAGAAGAGAATCGAAGCATTTGAGATGTGGTGCTGTAGACGAATGTTGAAAATTAGGTGGACTGATAAGGTAAGGAATGAGGAGGTTCTACGCAGAATCGGAGAGGAAAGGAATATGTGGGAAACACTGATAAGGAGAAGGGACAGGATGATAGGACATCTGCTAAGACATGAGGGAATGACTTCCATGGTACTAGAGGGAGCTGTAGAGGGCAGAAATTGTAGAGGAAGACAGAGATTGGAATACGTCAAGCAAATAATTGAGGACGTAGGTTGCAAGTGCTACCTTGAGATGAAGAGGTTAGCACAGGAAAGGAATTCGTGGCGGGCGTCATCAAACCAGTGAGTAGACTGATGACCAAAAAAAAAGGGCCAGAAGAGGCTCTTGAGTGCATCTGGCATTATGGACTGATATCTAAATTAGACAGGATAAGCTGTCCAGGACATGTGCTCAAAATTGCTGTTTCGTTCCTAAAGGTGAGACGATTCTTAGCAGCATGGCAACAGAAAAAACAAATTGCACTTGGGCTACTGCACGAAATCGTTCTGAGATCCCTGCTAAACTATATCTGGAAAATCGATATGCAAAAGCTGGCGTGAAGAAAGACCTGTACGCCGATAAATAGCGGTGCCGCAACCTTAAATGGTGAAATGGTATCCAGAAGGTCAATAAACGTTAATTTTGGACGAAAAAGATTACAACTACTTTGATATATAGCTACGAGTCACACAGTAAATTTTTCTTAAAGCAGTATGGTAAGCGCTTGCGAGCTAAGTGGTTTAGTTAGCATATTTCCATTGCACTGCTTCCGTGGGTTTCCAGTTTTGCGATGACTGATGTGGAATATAGACACAAAGCTTTTTGCCGGACAGGTTAACAACTTTAAATGCGAACTTTTTAGGTTAGTCTATACCGTGACTGTTACTGACATTAAATGAAACAACAAGTTCACTGTTACCAGTCACCGTTTTATTTATTTCCACGACGCGTTTCGAAGGTTTAAACCTCTATCATCGGGTGGATTTACATTAGTAAGTATTACATTTGTGTGTGTGTTGTGTTACGATTTTTGGCGGTGCCACAAGTTCCTCCAAACATCGTAACACAACACACACACAAATGTAATACTTACTAATGTAAATCCACCCGATGATGGAAGTTCGTAACGCGTCGTGGAAATAAATAAAACGGTGACTGGTAACAGTGAACTTGTTGTTTCATTTAAGGTTAACAACTGTTCTACGCGTTTCAAAAATGGGCGTACAGTGACTGATATGACGACTGCTCTGTTCACCCGTCAACTGGCATCGCGTCGGAAAATGTTCAGGAAGTGAGGGATGTGATTCTGTAAGATCGTAGTCAGGCCATTCAAGACATGTGCAATAGTTTAACAATGAGTTTTGGTACGTCTGAATGTACGCTGTCAGAAGAAATTTGTGCCACAACTGAATCAACCCACGTGAAAGTCTGCAGACAACATAAAAGTACCAACAGGAAGAGGAGAATAGTGTTTACTGTCCTGTCGACAACGAGGTTCAAAAATTGGTTCACATGACTCTAAGCACTATGGGACTTAACATCCGAGGTCATCAGTCTCCTAGACTTAGAACTACTTAGACCTAACTAAGGACATCACACACATCCATGCCCGAGGCAGGATTCGAACCTGCAACCGTAGCAGCTGATTAGGTCCGGCCTGAAGCACCTAGAACCGCTCGGTCACAGCGGCCGGCGACAGCGAAGTCATTGGGTACGGAGCACTAGCTCAGATTAGGGAAGGATGGAGAAGAATACGGCCGTGGTCTTTCGAAGGAACCAACCCTGCATTTGCCTTAAGCGTTTTAGGGAAATCACGGAAAATCTAAATCAAGATGGGCGGGCGCTGGTTTGGACCGTCGTTCGTCCGAATGTGAGTCCCGTGTGCTAAGCACTGCGCTACCCCGCTCGGTATAAACAGTACTTCAGGATTATTTAAACTCACTTTCAAAACGTTATTTATGCTGACTAAATTTCGGTTTACGCCTATGACTCTGAAACTAAGCAGCAATAGTTGTAGTGTAAAAGTCGTTCTTGAATTATATCATAATAAAAATCTGCAAGTCGAGAGTACTTAAAGCCCTTGTACATATGTTTGTTTTAATACGCAGTGTAAAGAAGATGTTCATATCCGTTTAGTATCAACATCTACAGATATACTCCTCAAGCCACCGTAAAGTGCTTGGCGAAAGTCACATTGTACCTGTAGTAGTCATTTCCTTTTCCTGCTCCACTCGCAAATAGAGCGACAGAAAGACCACTTTCCCTATGCTTTTGTACGAGCCATAATTTCTCTTTTCTTTTGTTTGTGGCCCTTACGCGAAATGTAGCTTGCTAGCAGTTGAATCGTTCTGAAGTCAGCTTCATTGGCCGGATGTCTAAATTTTCTCAATAGTGTTCTGCGAAAAGAACGTCATCTTCCCTCCACGGAGTTCACGAAACGTCTCCGTAAGACTCTCTTGTTGATCGAAACTACCGATAACAAATCTAGCATCCGGCCTCTGAATTGCTTCGATGACTTCCTTTATCGCGACCTGGTAGGTTTTCCGAGCCCTCAAGCGGTATTCAAGAATGGGTTTCACAAGTATTCTATATGCCGTCTCCTATACAGATGAACCATACTTCCGTGAAACTCTCCCAATAAACCGAAGCTAACCATTCTCTTTCGACACCACAGTCATTGCATACTTGTTCCACTTCATATCGCTTTGCAATGTTGCCTCCAGATATTTAATAGACGTGACTGTATCAAACAGTATAGTTGTAATGCTGTATTCTAATATTATTCGATTGTTTTTCTTACTCATTTGCATTAACTCAGATTTTTCTGGATTTAGAGGATGACTCCATTCATCACAGCAACTAGAAATTTTGTAAATTTGTAATATCCTGTAGTCAGTCAACGACGACATTTTTACTTACACCACACCATCAGAAAACCACGGAAGATCACTATAGTACTAGTCAGAACTAGAAGAAAAGTTCCTATATAGAAATGTCAGGTAGTAAATATCTATTTGATATATAGGCCATTGGAAACCGGTAAATCACAAGCTGCAGTTTAATTACAGATGGGGAAGTGTTCAGAAATGATGGTACAGTAAATTACCACAGTATCCACTTGTGGTAAGGTACAAATCATGAATATTAGGCTTAGGAATGGTTTCCGCATCAACTTATGATCAGTAATTTTCGTTGACAGGCGCATAGGGACTTGCACTGAAGTGACACAGTCAAGGGATACCTCCTAGCATAGCGTCGGACGTCCTTTCGCACGGCTTAGTGCTGCAAATCGACCTAGCAAGGATTCAACAAGTAGTTGGAACTCCCCTGTAGAAATAATGAGCCATGCTGCCTCTATGGAAATGAAAATGAAATCCCATGCTTTTTGACAGACCGTAGGGGAACGATGCAGGAGACCCGCACCGCCGTAAATGGTCCTGATGGAGGTGGTTTGCTCTTGCCTACCTACGACCGTAATGGGAATGAATGATGTAGACCACACACCAACACCCACTCATCTCGGGGCAAGTGAAAATCCCTGATGCCGCCGGGAATCGAACACGGGACCCTGTGCTCGGAAAACGAGAACGCTACCGCGAGACCACGGGTTGCCTTTATAGCCGTCTATAATTGCGCAAGTGCTGCTGGTGCGTGATGATGTGCATTAACTGACTCCCCGATTATATCCCATAAATGTTCTATGGGATGCATGTCGGGCGATCTGAGTGACCAAATCATACGCTCAAATTAAAACTTCCTGGCAGATTACAACTGTATGCCGGACCGAGATCCGAACTCGGGACCTTTGCCTTTCACGGGCAAGTGCTATACCATCGGCGCACACTCCGCTGCAGACTGAAAATCTCATTCTGGATTCGCCCAAATTGCTGATAATGTACTTCAAAGTAATCACCAAAAATTGTGACCCCGCGACATGACATAGTGGTTTGGGTACCTGATGTCCACGACTGGATGCAAGGGTTTCCAAGTTTCCCAACATAACCATTTCCAGTTCAGTTGGACCAGAGAACCCAATGCATTCCATGTGAATATAGCCCACACCATTATGGAGCCACCACTAACTTGCTCAGTGCATTGATGACAACTTGGCATAGCTTCATCGCGTCTGCACCACACTAACGCTACCTGCAAATTTGGATTCATCTGACGAGGCCACAGTTTTCCAGTCGTCTAGGATCCTAACGATACTGTCATGGGCTCATGAGAGGCTCTGCAGACTATGTCGTGCTGATAACAAAGGTACTCTCGTCGGTCGTCTGCAGCCATAGCCCAATAATGCCAAATTTTGCTGCACGGTCCTAACGGTTACGTTAGTTGTACGTCTCACACTTATTTCTGCTTTTGTTACAGTACTGATTGTCTGTTACTTCTGGCAACTCTAGGCAAACGCCGCTCTGGGTCGTTAAGTGAAGGCCGTCAGCCACTGCGTTGTCCGTGGTGGGAGTTAATGCCTGACATCTGGTATTCCCGGCACACTGATGGCTCTGTGGATCTCGGAATACTTTGGAGAAAATTGTTTGTCCCTGCTCGGACTTGTCACCTGAAATGTAAGCGTTGAAGCTAGTCTTCATAGTTCCACATCAATGCTGTCGCATCAGAGGTTATGGTTTATTTGCACACATCGTATGGTGTTCTTTAAAATCGTATCTTATACGACAGTATTCTTTGTTAGGCCCCCTTATCAAATAACCGCAATATTTTAGCTAAATTGCATCATATCTGGTTTCGCGTTCTACCGCCTTCTCGCCGTCGTTTATGGAACTGCAGCCGGTTGATGTATGTGCGGATCGTCCTGTTGATGGTTATATTTGTAGTATTTTCATTTTCAAAATGGATTTTCCCACGCGCCTAGCTCCAGCCACCATCCTGCTCTCAAAGTCTATTAATTCCAGTCGTGTGGCCATAAACACGTCCGAAATGATATATGAATCACCTGAGTGCAAGTGACATCTCCGCCAATGCACTATCCTGTCATACCTTGTGTACGCGATACCTCCGCCATCGGCATCCGTGCATATTGTGTCCCATGACTTTTGTTACCTCAGTGTACACTTCGCCGAACAGTTTATAGTGTGCTGTGTATGAGGTGAAAAAAAAAAAAAAAAAGACATTGCCATAGGTGGAGCTTGTACGCATAACTGCGGCAGGGCGTGTAGAGCGCAACTCATTACCAGTTTAGTGCCGCCTTTGTTGTTGACCTGGTTTGTTCTATTCATCTGCAGTGATTGTTTTCGCTGGAGTTGCTTTGCTCTTACTTCGCTTCCTAACGATGAAAAATTTAAATGAACGTCGTACAGCTGTGAAATTTTGTTTCCTGCTTGGTTAAAATGCTGCTCGAACTGTTTTAGCGTTGATTTCAGCTTATCAAGATGACGCTATTCGAAAGACTCAAGTGTACGAGGGGTTTGCCCGATTTAAAAATGGTGACATGTCGATTGCTGTCAAACCTCGTTCTGAACGTCCATAAACTCCACGAATCGACGAAAATATTGTAAAAATTTTAACGGGAGATTTGGGGATGAAAATGGTTGCTGCCAAATTTGTTCTTCGCACCTGCATACATAATCGTCTCTGTTAAACAGTTTTTGGCTAAAAAAGACATGATTCCACTGTGCCACGCACCTAACTCGACTGACGTGACCCCACACGGCTTTTTCTTATTTCCACGCATGAAGAGGTGCATGAAAGGACACCGATTTGACATTATGGAAGAAGTCAAGGAAAAAAACGAGGTAGAAGCTGTCAGCCTTTTCTAAAGCTGATGTTTCGCACAGTGGAATAACAGGAGGAACAAATGTGTTAGGGTAATGAAGAGTATTTTGAAGCGAATAAGGTTTTTTGGTAAACAATTTGAAAACATATAGCTTTTAAAAAATTATTCCTCTTTCTTTTGGGCCGGCCGGTGTGGCCGAGCGGTTCTAGGCGCTATAGTCTGGAACCGCGCGACTGCTACGGTCACAGGTTCGAATCCTGCCTCAGGCATGGATGTGTGTGATGTCCTTAGGTTAGTTAGGTTTAAGTACTTCTAAGTTCTAGGGGACTGATGACCTCCGAAGTTAAGTCCCATAGTGCTCAGAGCCATTTGAACCATTTGTTTCTTTGGGTATCCCCTCTTGTCACCGATCTCTGCTCGATGAATTATCAGCGCCACTGTTCAACGTTACACTTACAGGATGAAAGGAGTTGTGGCTCATGCACTACTGTGCACCATCCCATAATACGGATCGTGTGACAATACCACACTGCAACGTTTCATGGTCGATGGCTTGTTATCGAGGATTTCCGATTCCATGGTGCCGGCCGCGGTGGCTGTGCGGTTCTGGCGCTGCAGTACGGAACCGCGGGGCTGCTACGGTCGCAGGTTCGAATCCTGCCTCGGGCATGGGTGTGTGTGATGTCCCTAGGTTAGTTAGGTTTAAGTAGTTCTAAGTTCTAGGGGACTTATGACCTAAGATGTTGAGTCCCATAGTGCGCAGAGCCATTTTTTTTTTCGATTCCATGGTCTCCCATTCGTTGGACTTGAATCCGTTGCATTTCTCGCTATGGAAACATCGAAGTCACATCGTATGCACCCAATTCACCGACATTGACAAAATATAAATGGGAATGAGAGAACAGATTGACCTGCATCTCAACAGCTGTTGGCTTCCGTACATATCGTTGAAGGAAGTTATCATTTTTTCCAAACGCACTGTATATTAGCGGGACTGTTTAGGAAGAGTTCACTCCTCGTGGTAGAACGGTCAGAGTTCTCTCGCGATGTTCTGAGACGTCAGTGTGAGGACGGGGGAGAAAGCGTGCAGAGCGGTGTGGTGCTTCTCCATGACAATGTACGACCGCCCATGTCTTACATTAGGCAGCGCTTTCTGACGAAGTATACTATGGCAGTTGTTCCCCATCTTCCTACCTCGCCAATCTACGTAACTTTTTGTCTTCCCTAAGATGAAAATAAAAATTAATATACGAAAATTAATACAGTGAAGGACATGCAAGCAGCATCACAGAGGGTACTAAACACACAACCAATGGAAGACATCCAGGGTGCATTTAAAAAGAGCAAGAAAATCTGGGATCGATTTATTTGCTCCCTGCGATATACTCTCAACGTTGTGTTGCAGAAAAAGATCTTTGTAAGAAATAATTTACTAAACGGCTGTCCGAAGGTAATATCTCAGTTAGCGGTTGCCTCTTCAAGAGCTTTGAACACAAATTTTATTTTCAGTATTTCATGTAAGTACTGACAGAATTGAAAAATTTTAATGGTGTCATAATGTACTCATTAAGAGCTATAATCTTATACTAAAGGCTTAAATCAGTAAGTATTACAATTAGAACCTTTGTATGTGTGTTAAGACAGCCTAACTCACGGTGCAGAAGCTACCTAGACTGAATCCATTCAGTGTTTGGGAATGAGACATCTTAGCGACTTCCAAGAAACTTCACACATAGTTTCAGACCTTTACGAAACTTTTCCTCTCTCACACTCCACCCTCCGAAAAAATGACAAAACTAAAGACTTTGATGTTTACTGTATGTACATTTTTCATGCATTAAGAGTGCCGTATCAGCCGTGTCGTTTGAATTTATCATTTTTTTAATACTAACTATTAGTGACACGTTTTGTTGACCGTGTTAAGATGTACTGCTGAATGTACATACAAAATGATATAACTGTAAGACACACGGTTCGGGAAACATGTCGTTTTATACACGGGAGATCAATCTTTAAGGAAGCGGAAGGAAGGGAGAAGGGGAATTTAACTAACATACTTCGTGATTCTGTGGAGACTAACTCGTATATGTTACGCTCCTTCAAAGGCATTTAGAGAAAAGTGTCTGAAGGTCCAATGTCTGCAATATGAAAATAAATATTCTGCTTTTCTTTTCATTTTTTGTTTTCGTCTCTCTCAATCATTGGACCAGCTGTTCCTCTGACACTTCTTGACCAGTCGATCTTCACTTGGTTGTATCGATGTGTCTTCGTCCCTTGGTGATGAAGTGGAGCATTTGCTCTGGAATATGTTCATCGGCCATTCTTTATGCGTTCTTTCCATTCTTTTCTATGTTCCTTAAGTTGTAAGTTCCTATATTGTTACAGATGGTCTCGTATTTGTGTTTCCGAGTCTCAATCGACAAAAATGCAACACTTATAGAATCACTTTTTTGTCTGTCTGTCTGTCCGACTGTTAGGACACCTTTTGGTCAGTAACGGCATCAACCTGAAATTTATGTCACTTACCAAGGTCCATGATCATTTGGTAGTGTGAAAAGTGTATGCTTGTAAGTCAGTGTAATCAAGAGGTACATCAATTTCTCACACATTTCGATATTCACAAACTCACTTATCGAAACCTACAAATAAACTATCCAGACAAAAGGCGGACTTTTGGGCTAGCGGTAATACACGTGCTTGCAACCGGAAAGTCGCTGTATCAAATCTCGGCCATATCACGTTTTTATCAGTCTGAGTTTTCACCTCTCAACGACGTGAAGAGTCGCCGGGAAAGACACGTGGTTCGGACTCCACGTTAAACTGTCGGTCTCCTTTCCCCAGTTGAATTTTTTGAGTAGGCTAAGGACATGCGGGTCGACGAAGTGGCGTCCAGTAGAAAGACATACCACTGAGCTGCACGAAATCATCAGCTTCATTATCTATATACACAATTAAGTTTGTTCTAAACTCTTTGACTCACTTATCCTGTTTTAAAAAAACTCCTGTTACTCCCTGTACTGTTCTCAAAAATACGAGTATATTCTACGTATTTTAGTGTCTCTGATGTGTCGGCAGCTGGGCCAACACCTTGTAGAATGAAGTGGCTGAAAGTGCACGCTAAACTAACGCAGACGGGCGTGAAGTACTGGAACATGAGACTTATTAATGAATAAGAAGAAAAGTACGTAGCTGGAATAATATACTTAACTTTATACTCTTGTTGGAATACATCTCTTGAATAGTAGTAAGCTATAAGCACTGATACAAATGGCGCCTTGCTAGGTAGTAGCTATGGCCTAGCTGAAGGCTATTCTATCAGTCTCTCGGCAAATGAGAGGAAGACTTGGTAGGTCTGGTCGCAAGCTATGTCGTCTGTACAACTGGGGCGAGGTCATGTCCGTGTCTTGTGACCTGCCATGTGGTGGCGCTAGGATTGCGATTACACAGTGGCGACACGCGGGTCCGACATGTACTACAGGACCGCGGCCGATTTAAGTTACCACCTTGCAAGTGTGGTGTCTAGCGGTGACACCACAGTCTCTACTGTACATTTTCACTTCCATTTAGTCCATGTGAACTGACATAACTTCACTAAATTTTAGTACTGTTGTGTCCTGTTGTGCTTTTCCCGTGAGTGCATTTTTTTTTCTTCATCTCTCACTCTTTTCTCAAAATCAACTTCACTGTGGTGTTATGTTACAGCCTGAGAATCCAAAAGTGTTAATTTGGTCAGCAGGTTTATTTTGTAATATGAATTTAAATCTTACAGTTCATCAGTTCTAACAAAATCCAAGCAATTATGTTCACTATCAAATTCATGCCTAAAAAACCACAAACTCAAAATTATTGGCGCCAACTTGATTTGATGCGACTCGGTCAAATACCTTGGGCTCACAACAGACCAGAGTGTTAGAGATCACACATAATTCGTATGGTCAGCTACTATTCGCTGGCCTATGTTATCAACTGTATCTGCTCCTTAAGTGCGACAGAATATCAGACATCACAAAACTTAAGAGTTTGGCCTGGCGTCATAATTCCTACAATCCCCTAAATTTAGGGTGTATCGTCTTTGGCCGTCTACAGTCACCTCAAACGTCTGTAGACTACACGCAACATAGAACATCAAGTTGGTTTACTCTCAGCACACATATTAGGCAATTCCTGAGCGTATTTTCGTTCTGTCGTTGCCTCATCAGTGCTCGGTAACTGAAGATATTTCCAATTTCACTTGTTTTTAAAATAGAAAATCTTTGTTAGAAAAATTTTGCTTTTTACTTACGGTGATTCCCGCATCGTTCGTCGCCTACATCGGGAAATGCCGCCTACTAGCACACCTTTGGAGTTTTTCTTCATTGGAAACTGAAATATGCAGTCTAATTTTTAGTTTCTCTGCAGAACTGTGCATTTCTTATAGCACACTTTTTCGCTCACCACTGTTTATTTTTATGCTTCTGAGTGTGTTTTGTCGTTTGTGTTTTGTAGTTTTACCAACATAACATTGCCACAACTTTATCTTTGACTTATACTTTTTTTTTGCGATCCCGCGTACGGGCATCCTGATTTAGGTTTTCCGTGATTTCCCTAAATCGCTCCAGGCAACTGCTGGGATGGTTCCTTTGAAAGGGCACGGTCGACTTCCCCGTCCTTCCATAATCCGATGAGACCGATGACCCCTCTGTCTGGTCTTCTCCCCAAACAACCCAACGCAACCAACTTATACATTTTTAAAAAAATTTTAGTTAATTCTGCGTGTGTAGTTCTATTTAATTATGTTGCTATGTATTTATATACTGTGTAAGGGTACTGAAAGTATAATGATGGAGAGGGATTTTGTAGGTGGTGGAAGGGAAGCCATGATAAGTGTCATAAGCGGAGTATGAGTTGGAGGAGAAGGTGAGGAGCAAGAAGTGAAATTAAATTGGGAAGGGGAGGGTTGGGTGGGAGAGGGCGAAGGATGGAAAAGGATCTTTTCTTCTTCATGTTATTTATTCACTTATTTTGTATATTGTCTGGTTTTCAGTATTTATTTGGCAATACTTAGTGCAATGTAATACGTGATTCATCAAAAATCCTTAAAATTTTATGCGTATCAAATTCTTATCGATATAATCATAAATTAATTAGCCCAAGAACTTCTCACCCCAAAAAAATTCAGGCTGTAATTCAAACGACACTTTAGGGAACATACATTTACGATCTATCAAAGAGTTATACTAACGCACAGATTATAATGCGTCGGATTTCTGATCTACAGCTAATTCAGAAGTCAGGAGAGCTGAATAACAAGTGGAGCTGAGAGGTAACACAAAATATCAGGATAGGCCGATTTAACAATTCCTCGTTCTTCGTACAGTCAACTGTCGTTTATTGAACCAAAAGGAAAACTGAAACATCGTTGTTAACGTACTTTCGGACAGTAGTACGGATACTACCTTTGATAAACTGTGGGGTTTGAAGAACGCCAGCGTGAATACTTCATGACGAGCGCTACCATGAGAATTCCAACCGCGAACAAGTACCTCCCCAGGCGTGGCAGAGTAACAATCGGGAAGCACTGACAAAACTTAATGGCAGGAGCTATTTTTCTCTAATGGGATTCATTTCGAATGGAGAGGTTCATTTCGGGTTACATCAGCCACATCCCAGGGAGCAGGGAGTGGGGTTGCAGAGTTCCCAAATCGGTATGTGTGT